>NW_027414638.1:0-24335 GCF_964106895.1 Numenius arquata | reverse complement strand
TAGGAGCTTGTAGGGTGCCATATGTTTCCGGAGGGTTGTGTAGGGTTCCGTAGGGGCCTGTGGTGTTCCCTAGGGGCCTGTAGAGTCTCGTACAGTTTCGGTAGGGTCCTGTAGGTTTCCATAAGCGCCCGCAGAGGTCTGAAGGGGCCCGTACTGTTCCGTAAGGATCCATAGGGTTCCGTAGAGCTTCGTAGGTTCCCTAGAGGCCTGTGGAGTACCGTAGGAGCCAGTAGTGTTCCGTAGGGTCCTCTAGGGTTGAGTAAGTGCCCGCAGGAGTCTGTAGGAATCCGTGGGATTCTGTAAGGTTCTGGAGGGTTCTGCAGGGTTCCGTAGGGGCCCGTAGAGTTCCGTAGTGGCTGGTAAAGTTCCCTAGGGCCCTGTACCGTTCCGTAACTGCCTGCAAGGGTCTTTAGGCTTCCGTAGGGGCTGGTAGGGTTCCATAAAGTTCCGTGGGTTCCTGCAGAGTTCTGCAAGTGCCCGCAAGGGCCTGTAGGGGCGCACAGTGTTTCTGCCAGGTTCCGTAGAGTTCCGTAGGGGCCATATTTTTCTGTAGTGGCTGGTAGTATTCTGTAGGGGTCTGTAGGTTTCCGTAGGCACCTACAGTGTTCTGTAGGAGCCCATAGGGTTTTAGTGAGGTTCCGTTGTGTTGCTAAGGGTCTTGTAGAGTGCTGTCGGGTCCTGGAGTATTCTGTAGGGTTCCAGAGGGGCTCGTAGGGTTCCGTCGAAATCTGTAGGGTTCCCTAGGGGCCCATAGAGTCCCGTAGATTGCCGTAGGGACCTGTAGGGTTGTGTAAGTGCTCGCAGGGGTTGGTAGGAGCTTGTAGGGTTCCATAAGTTTCCAGAGGGTTGTGTAGGGTTCCGTAGGGGCCTGTGGTGTTCCCTAAGGGCCTGTAGAGTCTCGTACGGTTCCGTAGGGGCCTGTGGTGTTCCCTAGGGGCCTGTAGAGTCTCGTACAGTTCCGTAGGGTCCTGTAGGTTTCCATAAGTGCCCGCAGAGGTCTGAAGGGGCCCGTACTGTTCCGTAAGGATCCATAGGGCTCCGTAGAGCTTCGTAGGTTCCCTAGAGGCCTGTGGAGTACCGCAGGAGCCAGTAGTGTTCTGTAGGGGCCCGTAGGGTTCCTTCCATAGGGGCTGGCAGTGTTCCGTAGGGTCCTCTAGGGTTGTTTAAATGCCCGCAGAAGTCTGTAGGAGTCTGTGGGATTCTGTAAGGTTCCGGAGGGTTCTGCAGGGTTCCGTAGGGGCCCGTAGAGTTCCGTAGTGGCTGGTAAAGTTCCCTAGGGCCCTGTGGGGTTCTGTATGGACCTGTAGGGTTCCGTAGGGGCCTGCAGTGTTCTGTAAGTGCCCGTAGGTGTCTGTAGGGTTCCGTAGGCACCTGCAGTGTTCTGTAGGAGCCCATAGGGTTTTAGTGAGGTTCCGTTGTGTTGCTAAGGGTCTTGTAGAGTGCTGTCGGGTCCTGGAGTATTCTGTAGGGTTCCAGAGGGGCTGGTAGGGTTCCGTCGAAATCTGAAGGGTTCCCTAGGGGCCCGTAGAGTCCCATAGATTTCCGTAGGGGCCTGTAGGGTTGTGTAAGTGCCCGCAGGGGTTGGTAGGAGCTTGTAGGGTGCCATATGTTTCCGGAGGGTTGTGTAGGGTTCCGTAGGGGCCTGTGGTGTTCCCTAGGGGCCTGTAGAGTCTCGTACAGTTTCGGTAGGGTCCTGTAGGTTTCCATAAGCGCCCGCAGAGGTCTGAAGGGGCCCGTACTGTTCCGTAAGGATCCATAGGGTTCCGTAGAGCTTCGTAGGTTCCCTAGAGGCCTGTGGAGTACCGTAGGAGCCAGTAGTGTTCCGTAGGGTCCTCTAGGGTTGAGTAAGTGCCCGCAGGAGTCTGTAGGAATCCGTGGGATTCTGTAAGGTTCTGGAGGGTTCTGCAGGGTTCCGTAGGGGCCCGTAGAGTTCCGTAGTGGCTGGTAAAGTTCCCTAGGGCCCTGTACCGTTCCGTAACTGCCTGCAAGGGTCTTTAGGCTTCCGTAGGGGCTGGTAGGGTTCCATAAAGTTCCGTGGGTTCCTGCAGAGTTCTGCAAGTGCCCGCAAGGGCCTGTAGGGGCGCACAGTGTTTCTGCCAGGTTCCGTAGAGTTCCGTAGGGGCCATATTTTTCTGTAGTGGCTGGTAGTATTCTGTAGGGGTCTGTAGGTTTCCGTAGGCACCTACAGTGTTCTGTAGGAGCCCATAGGGTTTTAGTGAGGTTCCGTTGTGTTGCTAAGGGTCTTGTAGAGTGCTGTCGGGTCCTGGAGTATTCTGTAGGGTTCCAGAGGGGCTCGTAGGGTTCCGTCGAAATCTGTAGGGTTCCCTAGGGGCCCATAGAGTCCCGTAGATTGCCGTAGGGACCTGTAGGGTTGTGTAAGTGCTCGCAGGGGTTGGTAGGAGCTTGTAGGGTTCCATAAGTTTCCAGAGGGTTGTGTAGGGTTCCGTAGGGGCCTGTGGTGTTCCCTAGGGGCCTGTAGAGTCTCATACGGTTCCGTAGGGCCTGTGGTGTTCCCTAGGGGCCTGTAGAGTCTCGTACAGTTCCGTAGGGTCCTGTAGGTTTCCATAAGTGCCCGCAGAGGTCTGAAGGGGCCCGTACTGTTCCGTAAGGATCCATAGGGCTCCGTAGAGCTTCGTAGGTTCCCTAGAGGCCTGTGGAGTACCGCAGGAGCCAGTAGTGTTCTGTAGGGGCCCGTAGGGTTCCTTCCATAGGGGCTGGCAGTGTTCCGTAGGGTCCTCTAGGGTTGTTTAAGTGCCCACAGAAGTCTGTAGGAGTCTGTGGGATTCTGTAAGGTTCCGGAGGGTTCTGCAGGGTTCCGTAGGGGCCCGTAGAGTTCCGTAGTGGCTGGTAAAGTTCCCTAGGGCCCTGTGGGGTTCTGTATGGACCTGTAGGGTTCCGTAGGCACCTGCAGTGTTCTGTAGGAGCCCATAGGGTTTTAGTGAGGTTCCGTTGTGTTGCTAAGGGTCTTGTAGAGTGCTGTCGGGTCCTGGAGTATTCTGTAGGGTTCCAGAGGGGCTGGTAGGGTTCCGTCGAAATCTGAAGGGTTCCCTAGGGGCCCGTAGAGTCCCATAGATTTCCGTAGGGGCCTGTAGGGTTGTGTAAGTGCCCGCAGGGGTTGGTAGGAGCTTGTAGGGTGCCATATGTTTCCGGAGGGTTGTGTAGGGTTCCGTAGGGGCCTGTGGTGTTCCCTAGGGGCCTGTAGAGTCTCGTACAGTTTCGGTAGGGTCCTGTAGGTTTCCATAAGCGCCCGCAGAGGTCTGAAGGGGCCCGTACTGTTCCGTAAGGATCCATAGGGTTCCGTAGAGCTTCGTAGGTTCCCTAGAGGCCTGTGGAGTACCGTAGGAGCCAGTAGTGTTCCGTAGGGTCCTCTAGGGTTGAGTAAGTGCCCGCAGGAGTCTGTAGGAATCCGTGGGATTCTGTAAGGTTCTGGAGGGTTCTGCAGGGTTCCGTAGGGGCCCGTAGAGTTCCGTAGTGGCTGGTAAAGTTCCCTAGGGCCCTGTACCGTTCCGTAACTGCCTGCAAGGGTCTTTAGGCTTCCGTAGGGGCTGGTAGGGTTCCATAAAGTTCCGTGGGTTCCTGCAGAGTTCTGCAAGTGCCCGCAAGGGCCTGTAGGGGCGCACAGTGTTTCTGCCAGGTTCCGTAGAGTTCCGTAGGGGCCATATTTTTCTGTAGTGGCTGGTAGTATTCTGTAGGGGTCTGTAGGTTTCCGTAGGCACCTACAGTGTTCTGTAGGAGCCCATAGGGTTTTAGTGAGGTTCCGTTGTGTTGCTAAGGGTCTTGTAGAGTGCTGTCGGGTCCTGGAGTATTCTGTAGGGTTCCAGAGGGGCTCGTAGGGTTCCGTCGAAATCTGTAGGGTTCCCTAGGGGCCCATAGAGTCCCGTAGATTGCCGTAGGGACCTGTAGGGTTGTGTAAGTGCTCGCAGGGGTTGGTAGGAGCTTGTAGGGTTCCATAAGTTTCCAGAGGGTTGTGTAGGGTTCCGTAGGGGCCTGTGGTGTTCCCTAAGGGCCTGTAGAGTCTCGTACGGTTCCGTAGGGGCCTGTGGTGTTCCCTAGGGGCCTGTAGAGTCTCGTACAGTTCCGTAGGGTCCTGTAGGTTTCCATAAGTGCCCGCAGAGGTCTGAAGGGGCCCGTACTGTTCCGTAAGGATCCATAGGGCTCCGTAGAGCTTCGTAGGTTCCCTAGAGGCCTGTGGAGTACCGCAGGAGCCAGTAGTGTTCTGTAGGGGCCCGTAGGGTTCCTTCCATAGGGGCTGGCAGTGTTCCGTAGGGTCCTCTAGGGTTGTTTAAATGCCCGCAGAAGTCTGTAGGAGTCTGTGGGATTCTGTAAGGTTCCGGAGGGTTCTGCAGGGTTCCGTAGGGGCCCGTAGAGTTCCGTAGTGGCTGGTAAAGTTCCCTAGGGCCCTGTGGGGTTCTGTATGGACCTGTAGGGTTCCGTAGGGGCCTGCAGTGTTCTGTAAGTGCCCGTAGGTGTCTGTAGGGTTCCGTAGGCACCTGCAGTGTTCTGTAGGAGCCCATAGGGTTTTAGTGAGGTTCCGTTGTGTTGCTAAGGGTCTTGTAGAGTGCTGTCGGGTCCTGGAGTATTCTGTAGGGTTCCAGAGGGGCTGGTAGGGTTCCGTCGAAATCTGAAGGGTTCCCTAGGGGCCCGTAGAGTCCCATAGATTTCCGTAGGGGCCTGTAGGGTTGTGTAAGTGCCCGCAGGGGTTGGTAGGAGCTTGTAGGGTGCCATATGTTTCCGGAGGGTTGTGTAGGGTTCCGTAGGGGCCTGTGGTGTTCCCTAGGGGCCTGTAGAGTCTCGTACAGTTTCGGTAGGGTCCTGTAGGTTTCCATAAGCGCCCGCAGAGGTCTGAAGGGGCCCGTACTGTTCCGTAAGGATCCATAGGGTTCCGTAGAGCTTCGTAGGTTCCCTAGAGGCCTGTGGAGTACCGTAGGAGCCAGTAGTGTTCCGTAGGGTCCTCTAGGGTTGAGTAAGTGCCCGCAGGAGTCTGTAGGAATCCGTGGGATTCTGTAAGGTTCTGGAGGGTTCTGCAGGGTTCCGTAGGGGCCCGTAGAGTTCCGTAGTGGCTGGTAAAGTTCCCTAGGGCCCTGTACCGTTCCGTAACTGCCTGCAAGGGTCTTTAGGCTTCCGTAGGGGCTGGTAGGGTTCCATAAAGTTCCGTGGGTTCCTGCAGAGTTCTGCAAGTGCCCGCAAGGGCCTGTAGGGGCGCACAGTGTTTCTGCCAGGTTCCGTAGAGTTCCGTAGGGGCCATATTTTTCTGTAGTGGCTGGTAGTATTCTGTAGGGGTCTGTAGGTTTCCGTAGGCACCTACAGTGTTCTGTAGGAGCCCATAGGGTTTTAGTGAGGTTCCGTTGTGTTGCTAAGGGTCTTGTAGAGTGCTGTCGGGTCCTGGAGTATTCTGTAGGGTTCCAGAGGGGCTCGTAGGGTTCCGTCGAAATCTGAAGGGTTCCCTAGGGGCCCATAGAGTCCCGTAGATTGCCGTAGGGACCTGTAGGGTTGTGTAAGTGCTCGCAGGGGTTGGTAGGAGCTTGTAGGGTTCCATAAGTTTCCAGAGGGTTGTGTAGGGTTCCGTAGGGGCCTGTGGTGTTCCCTAAGGGCCTGTAGAGTCTCGTACGGTTCCGTAGGGGCCTGTGGTGTTCCCTAGGGGCCTGTAGAGTCTCGTACAGTTCCGTAGGGTCCTGTAGGTTTCCATAAGTGCCCGCAGAGGTCTGAAGGGGCCCGTACTGTTCCGTAAGGATCCATAGGGCTCCGTAGAGCTTCGTAGGTTCCCTAGAGGCCTGTGGAGTACCGCAGGAGCCAGTAGTGTTCTGTAGGGGCCCGTAGGGTTCCTTCCATAGGGGCTGGCAGTGTTCCGTAGGGTCCTCTAGGGTTGTTTAAATGCCCGCAGAAGTCTGTAGGAGTCTGTGGGATTCTGTAAGGTTCCGGAGGGTTCTGCAGGGTTCCGTAGGGGCCCGTAGAGTTCCGTAGTGGCTGGTAAAGTTCCCTAGGGCCCTGTGGGGTTCTGTATGGACCTGTAGGGTTCCGTAGGGGCCTGCAGTGTTCTGTAAGTGCCCGTAGGTGTCTGTAGGGTTCCGTAGGCACCTGCAGTGTTCTGTAGGAGCCCATAGGGTTTTAGTGAGGTTCCGTTGTGTTGCTAAGGGTCTTGTAGAGTGCTGTCGGGTCCTGGAGTATTCTGTAGGGTTCCAGAGGGGCTGGTAGGGTTCCGTCGAAATCTGAAGGGTTCCCTAGGGGCCCGTAGAGTCCCATAGATTTCCGTAGGGGCCTGTAGGGTTGTGTAAGTGCCCGCAGGGGTTGGTAGGAGCTTGTAGGGTGCCATATGTTTCCGGAGGGTTGTGTAGGGTTCCGTAGGGGCCTGTGGTGTTCCCTAGGGGCCTGTAGAGTCTCGTACAGTTTCGGTAGGGTCCTGTAGGTTTCCATAAGCGCCCGCAGAGGTCTGAAGGGGCCCGTACTGTTCCGTAAGGATCCATAGGGTTCCGTAGAGCTTCGTAGGTTCCCTAGAGGCCTGTGGAGTACCGTAGGAGCCAGTAGTGTTCCGTAGGGTCCTCTAGGGTTGAGTAAGTGCCCGCAGGAGTCTGTAGGAATCCGTGGGATTCTGTAAGGTTCTGGAGGGTTCTGCAGGGTTCCGTAGGGGCCCGTAGAGTTCCGTAGTGGCTGGTAAAGTTCCCTAGGGCCCTGTACCGTTCCGTAACTGCCTGCAAGGGTCTTTAGGCTTCCGTAGGGGCTGGTAGGGTTCCATAAAGTTCCGTGGGTTCCTGCAGAGTTCTGCAAGTGCCCGCAAGGGCCTGTAGGGGCGCACAGTGTTTCTGCCAGGTTCCGTAGAGTTCCGTAGGGGCCATATTTTTCTGTAGTGGCTGGTAGTATTCTGTAGGGGTCTGTAGGTTTCCGTAGGCACCTACAGTGTTCTGTAGGAGCCCATAGGGTTTTAGTGAGGTTCCGTTGTGTTGCTAAGGGTCTTGTAGAGTGCTGTCGGGTCCTGGAGTATTCTGTAGGGTTCCAGAGGGGCTCGTAGGGTTCCGTCGAAATCTGTAGGGTTCCCTAGGGGCCCATAGAGTCCCGTAGATTGCCGTAGGGACCTGTAGGGTTGTGTAAGTGCTCGCAGGGGTTGGTAGGAGCTTGTAGGGTTCCATAAGTTTCCAGAGGGTTGTGTAGGGTTCCGTAGGGGCCTGTGGTGTTCCCTAGGGGCCTGTAGAGTCTCATACGGTTCCGTAGGGCCTGTGGTGTTCCCTAGGGGCCTGTAGAGTCTCGTACAGTTCCGTAGGGTCCTGTAGGTTTCCATAAGTGCCCGCAGAGGTCTGAAGGGGCCCGTACTGTTCCGTAAGGATCCATAGGGCTCCGTAGAGCTTCGTAGGTTCCCTAGAGGCCTGTGGAGTACCGCAGGAGCCAGTAGTGTTCTGTAGGGGCCCGTAGGGTTCCTTCCATAGGGGCTGGCAGTGTTCCGTAGGGTCCTCTAGGGTTGTTTAAGTGCCCACAGAAGTCTGTAGGAGTCTGTGGGATTCTGTAAGGTTCCGGAGGGTTCTGCAGGGTTCCGTAGGGGCCCGTAGAGTTCCGTAGTGGCTGGTAAAGTTCCCTAGGGCCCTGTGGGGTTCTGTATGGACCTGTAGGGTTCCGTAGGCACCTGCAGTGTTCTGTAGGAGCCCATAGGGTTTTAGTGAGGTTCCGTTGTGTTGCTAAGGGTCTTGTAGAGTGCTGTCGGGTCCTGGAGTATTCTGTAGGGTTCCAGAGGGGCTGGTAGGGTTCCGTCGAAATCTGAAGGGTTCCCTAGGGGCCCGTAGAGTCCCATAGATTTCCGTAGGGGCCTGTAGGGTTGTGTAAGTGCCCGCAGGGGTTGGTAGGAGCTTGTAGGGTGCCATATGTTTCCGGAGGGTTGTGTAGGGTTCCGTAGGGGCCTGTGGTGTTCCCTAGGGGCCTGTAGAGTCTCGTACAGTTTCGGTAGGGTCCTGTAGGTTTCCATAAGCGCCCGCAGAGGTCTGAAGGGGCCCGTACTGTTCCGTAAGGATCCATAGGGTTCCGTAGAGCTTCGTAGGTTCCCTAGAGGCCTGTGGAGTACCGTAGGAGCCAGTAGTGTTCCGTAGGGTCCTCTAGGGTTGAGTAAGTGCCCGCAGGAGTCTGTAGGAATCCGTGGGATTCTGTAAGGTTCTGGAGGGTTCTGCAGGGTTCCGTAGGGGCCCGTAGAGTTCCGTAGTGGCTGGTAAAGTTCCCTAGGGCCCTGTACCGTTCCGTAACTGCCTGCAAGGGTCTTTAGGCTTCCGTAGGGGCTGGTAGGGTTCCATAAAGTTCCGTGGGTTCCTGCAGAGTTCTGCAAGTGCCCGCAAGGGCCTGTAGGGGCGCACAGTGTTTCTGCCAGGTTCCGTAGAGTTCCGTAGGGGCCATATTTTTCTGTAGTGGCTGGTAGTATTCTGTAGGGGTCTGTAGGTTTCCGTAGGCACCTACAGTGTTCTGTAGGAGCCCATAGGGTTTTAGTGAGGTTCCGTTGTGTTGCTAAGGGTCTTGTAGAGTGCTGTCGGGTCCTGGAGTATTCTGTAGGGTTCCAGAGGGGCTCGTAGGGTTCCGTCGAAATCTGTAGGGTTCCCTAGGGGCCCATAGAGTCCCGTAGATTGCCGTAGGGACCTGTAGGGTTGTGTAAGTGCTCGCAGGGGTTGGTAGGAGCTTGTAGGGTTCCATAAGTTTCCAGAGGGTTGTGTAGGGTTCCGTAGGGGCCTGTGGTGTTCCCTAAGGGCCTGTAGAGTCTCGTACGGTTCCGTAGGGGCCTGTGGTGTTCCCTAGGGGCCTGTAGAGTCTCGTACAGTTCCGTAGGGTCCTGTAGGTTTCCATAAGTGCCCGCAGAGGTCTGAAGGGGCCCGTACTGTTCCGTAAGGATCCATAGGGCTCCGTAGAGCTTCGTAGGTTCCCTAGAGGCCTGTGGAGTACCGCAGGAGCCAGTAGTGTTCTGTAGGGGCCCGTAGGGTTCCTTCCATAGGGGCTGGCAGTGTTCCGTAGGGTCCTCTAGGGTTGTTTAAATGCCCGCAGAAGTCTGTAGGAGTCTGTGGGATTCTGTAAGGTTCCGGAGGGTTCTGCAGGGTTCCGTAGGGGCCCGTAGAGTTCCGTAGTGGCTGGTAAAGTTCCCTAGGGCCCTGTGGGGTTCTGTATGGACCTGTAGGGTTCCGTAGGGGCCTGCAGTGTTCTGTAAGTGCCCGTAGGTGTCTGTAGGGTTCCGTAGGCACCTGCAGTGTTCTGTAGGAGCCCATAGGGTTTTAGTGAGGTTCCGTTGTGTTGCTAAGGGTCTTGTAGAGTGCTGTCGGGTCCTGGAGTATTCTGTAGGGTTCCAGAGGGGCTGGTAGGGTTCCGTCGAAATCTGAAGGGTTCCCTAGGGGCCCGTAGAGTCCCATAGATTTCCGTAGGGGCCTGTAGGGTTGTGTAAGTGCCCGCAGGGGTTGGTAGGAGCTTGTAGGGTGCCATATGTTTCCGGAGGGTTGTGTAGGGTTCCGTAGGGGCCTGTGGTGTTCCCTAGGGGCCTGTAGAGTCTCGTACAGTTTCGGTAGGGTCCTGTAGGTTTCCATAAGCGCCCGCAGAGGTCTGAAGGGGCCCGTACTGTTCCGTAAGGATCCATAGGGTTCCGTAGAGCTTCGTAGGTTCCCTAGAGGCCTGTGGAGTACCGTAGGAGCCAGTAGTGTTCCGTAGGGTCCTCTAGGGTTGAGTAAGTGCCCGCAGGAGTCTGTAGGAATCCGTGGGATTCTGTAAGGTTCTGGAGGGTTCTGCAGGGTTCCGTAGGGGCCCGTAGAGTTCCGTAGTGGCTGGTAAAGTTCCCTAGGGCCCTGTACCGTTCCGTAACTGCCTGCAAGGGTCTTTAGGCTTCCGTAGGGGCTGGTAGGGTTCCATAAAGTTCCGTGGGTTCCTGCAGAGTTCTGCAAGTGCCCGCAAGGGCCTGTAGGGGCGCACAGTGTTTCTGCCAGGTTCCGTAGAGTTCCGTAGGGGCCATATTTTTCTGTAGTGGCTGGTAGTATTCTGTAGGGGTCTGTAGGTTTCCGTAGGCACCTACAGTGTTCTGTAGGAGCCCATAGGGTTTTAGTGAGGTTCCGTTGTGTTGCTAAGGGTCTTGTAGAGTGCTGTCGGGTCCTGGAGTATTCTGTAGGGTTCCAGAGGGGCTCGTAGGGTTCCGTCGAAATCTGAAGGGTTCCCTAGGGGCCCATAGAGTCCCGTAGATTGCCGTAGGGACCTGTAGGGTTGTGTAAGTGCTCGCAGGGGTTGGTAGGAGCTTGTAGGGTTCCATAAGTTTCCAGAGGGTTGTGTAGGGTTCCGTAGGGGCCTGTGGTGTTCCCTAAGGGCCTGTAGAGTCTCGTACGGTTCCGTAGGGGCCTGTGGTGTTCCCTAGGGGCCTGTAGAGTCTCGTACAGTTCCGTAGGGTCCTGTAGGTTTCCATAAGTGCCCGCAGAGGTCTGAAGGGGCCCGTACTGTTCCGTAAGGATCCATAGGGCTCCGTAGAGCTTCGTAGGTTCCCTAGAGGCCTGTGGAGTACCGCAGGAGCCAGTAGTGTTCTGTAGGGGCCCGTAGGGTTCCTTCCATAGGGGCTGGCAGTGTTCCGTAGGGTCCTCTAGGGTTGTTTAAGTGCCCGCAGAAGTCTGTAGGAGTCTGTGGGATTCTGTAAGGTTCCGGAGGGTTCTGCAGGGTTCTGTAGGGGCCCGTAGAGTTCCGTAGTGGCTGGTAAAGTTCCGTAGGGCCCTGTGGGGTTCTGTATGGACCTGTAGGGTTCCGTAGGGGCCTGCAGTGTTCTGTAAGTGCCCGTAGGTGTCTGTAGGGTTCCGTAGGCACCTGCAGTATTCTGTAGGAGCCCATAGGGTTTTAGTGAGGTTCCGTTGTGTTGCTAAGGGTCTTGTAGAGTGCTGTCGGGTCCTGGAGTATTCTGTAGGGTTCCAGAGGGGCTGGTCGGGTTCCGTCGAAATCTGAAGGGTTCCCTAGGGGCCCGTAGAGTCCCATAGATTTCCGTAGGGGCCTGTAGGGTTGTGTAAGTGCCCGCAGGGGTTGGTAGGAGCTTGTAGGGTGCCATATGTTTCCGGAGGGTTGTGTAGGGTTCCGTAGGGGCCTGTGGTGTTCCCTAGGGGCCTGTAGAGTCTCGTACAGTTTCGGTAGGGTCCTGTAGGTTTCCATAAGCGCCCGCAGAGGTCTGAAGGGGCCCGTACTGTTCCGTAAGGATCCATAGGGTTCCGTAGAGCTTCGTAGGTTCCCTAGAGGCCTGTGGAGTACCGTAGGAGCCAGTAGTGTTCCGTAGGGTCCTCTAGGGTTGAGTAAGTGCCCGCAGGAGTCTGTAGGAATCCGTGGGATTCTGTAAGGTTCTGGAGGGTTCTGCAGGGTTCCGTAGGGGCCCGTAGAGTTCCGTAGTGGCTGGTAAAGTTCCCTAGGGCCCTGTACCGTTCCGTAACTGCCTGCAAGGGTCTTTAGGCTTCCGTAGGGGCTGGTAGGGTTCCATAAAGTTCCGTGGGTTCCTGCAGAGTTCTGCAAGTGCCCGCAAGGGCCTGTAGGGGCGCACAGTGTTTCTGCCAGGTTCCGTAGAGTTCCGTAGGGGCCATATTTTTCTGTAGTGGCTGGTAGTATTCTGTAGGGGTCTGTAGGTTTCCGTAGGCACCTACAGTGTTCTGTAGGAGCCCATAGGGTTTTAGTGAGGTTCCGTTGTGTTGCTAAGGGTCTTGTAGAGTGCTGTCGGGTCCTGGAGTATTCTGTAGGGTTCCAGAGGGGCTCGTAGGGTTCCGTCGAAATCTGAAGGGTTCCCTAGGGGCCCATAGAGTCCCGTAGATTGCCGTAGGGACCTGTAGGGTTGTGTAAGTGCTCGCAGGGGTTGGTAGGAGCTTGTAGGGTTCCATAAGTTTCCAGAGGGTTGTGTAGGGTTCCGTAGGGGCCTGTGGTGTTCCCTAAGGGCCTGTAGAGTCTCGTACGGTTCCGTAGGGGCCTGTGGTGTTCCCTAGGGGCCTGTAGAGTCTCGTACAGTTCCGTAGGGTCCTGTAGGTTTCCATAAGTGCCCGCAGAGGTCTGAAGGGGCCCGTACTGTTCCGTAAGGATCCATAGGGCTCCGTAGAGCTTCGTAGGTTCCCTAGAGGCCTGTGGAGTACCGCAGGAGCCAGTAGTGTTCTGTAGGGGCCCGTAGGGTTCCTTCCATAGGGGCTGGCAGTGTTCCGTAGGGTCCTCTAGGGTTGTTTAAGTGCCCGCAGAAGTCTGTAGGAGTCTGTGGGATTCTGTAAGGTTCCGGAGGGTTCTGCAGGGTTCTGTAGGGGCCCGTAGAGTTCCGTAGTGGCTGGTAAAGTTCCGTAGGGCCCTGTGGGGTTCTGTATGGACCTGTAGGGTTCCGTAGGGGCCTGCAGTGTTCTGTAAGTGCCCGTAGGTGTCTGTAGGGTTCCGTAGGCACCTGCAGTATTCTGTAGGAGCCCATAGGGTTTTAGTGAGGTTCCGTTGTGTTGCTAAGGGTCTTGTAGAGTGCTGTCGGGTCCTGGAGTATTCTGTAGGGTTCCAGAGGGGCTGGTCGGGTTCCGTCGAAATCTGAAGGGTTCCCTAGGGGCCCGTAGAGTCCCATAGATTTCCGTAGGGGCCTGTAGGGTTGTGTAAGTGCCCGCAGGGGTTGGTAGGAGCTTGTAGGGTGCCATATGTTTCCGGAGGGTTGTGTAGGGTTCCGTAGGGGCCTGTGGTGTTCCCTAGGGGCCTGTAGAGTCTCGTACAGTTTCGGTAGGGTCCTGTAGGTTTCCATAAGCGCCCGCAGAGGTCTGAAGGGGCCCGTACTGTTCCGTAAGGATCCATAGGGTTCCGTAGAGCTTCGTAGGTTCCCTAGAGGCCTGTGGAGTACCGTAGGAGCCAGTAGTGTTCCGTAGGGTCCTCTAGGGTTGAGTAAGTGCCCGCAGGAGTCTGTAGGAATCCGTGGGATTCTGTAAGGTTCTGGAGGGTTCTGCAGGGTTCCGTAGGGGCCCGTAGAGTTCCGTAGTGGCTGGTAAAGTTCCCTAGGGCCCTGTACCGTTCCGTAACTGCCTGCAAGGGTCTTTAGGCTTCCGTAGGGGCTGGTAGGGTTCCATAAAGTTCCGTGGGTTCCTGCAGAGTTCTGCAAGTGCCCGCAAGGGCCTGTAGGGGCGCACAGTGTTTCTGCCAGGTTCCGTAGAGTTCCGTAGGGGCCATATTTTTCTGTAGTGGCTGGTAGTATTCTGTAGGGGTCTGTAGGTTTCCGTAGGCACCTACAGTGTTCTGTAGGAGCCCATAGGGTTTTAGTGAGGTTCCGTTGTGTTGCTAAGGGTCTTGTAGAGTGCTGTCGGGTCCTGGAGTATTCTGTAGGGTTCCAGAGGGGCTCGTAGGGTTCCGTCGAAATCTGTAGGGTTCCCTAGGGGCCCATAGAGTCCCGTAGATTGCCGTAGGGACCTGTAGGGTTGTGTAAGTGCTCGCAGGGGTTGGTAGGAGCTTGTAGGGTTCCATAAGTTTCCAGAGGGTTGTGTAGGGTTCCGTAGGGGCCTGTGGTGTTCCCTAGGGGCCTGTAGAGTCTCATACGGTTCCGTAGGGCCTGTGGTGTTCCCTAGGGGCCTGTAGAGTCTCGTACAGTTCCGTAGGGTCCTGTAGGTTTCCATAAGTGCCCGCAGAGGTCTGAAGGGGCCCGTACTGTTCCGTAAGGATCCATAGGGCTCCGTAGAGCTTCGTAGGTTCCCTAGAGGCCTGTGGAGTACCGCAGGAGCCAGTAGTGTTCTGTAGGGGCCCGTAGGGTTCCTTCCATAGGGGCTGGCAGTGTTCCGTAGGGTCCTCTAGGGTTGTTTAAGTGCCCGCAGAAGTCTGTAGGAGTCTGTGGGATTCTGTAAGGTTCCGGAGGGTTCTGCAGGGTTCCGTAGGGGCCCGTAGAGTTCCGTAGTGGCTGGTAAAGTTCCGTAGGGCCCTGTGGGGTTCTGTATGGACCTGTAGGGTTCCGTAGGCACCTGCAGTGTTCTGTAGGAGCCCATAGGGTTTTAGTGAGGTTCCGTTGTGTTGCTAAGGGTCTTGTAGAGTGCTGTCGGGTCCTGGAGTATTCTGTAGGGTTCCAGAGGGGCTGGTAGGGTTCCGTCGAAATCTGAAGGGTTCCCTAGGGGCCCGTAGAGTCCCATAGATTTCCGTAGGGGCCTGTAGGGTTGTGTAAGTGCCCGCAGGGGTTGGTAGGAGCTTGTAGGGTGCCATATGTTTCCGGAGGGTTGTGTAGGGTTCCGTAGGGGCCTGTGGTGTTCCCTAGGGGCCTGTAGAGTCTCGTACAGTTTCGGTAGGGTCCTGTAGGTTTCCATAAGCGCCCGCAGAGGTCTGAAGGGGCCCGTACTGTTCCGTAAGGATCCATAGGGTTCCGTAGAGCTTCGTAGGTTCCCTAGAGGCCTGTGGAGTACCGTAGGAGCCAGTAGTGTTCCGTAGGGTCCTCTAGGGTTGAGTAAGTGCCCGCAGGAGTCTGTAGGAATCCGTGGGATTCTGTAAGGTTCTGGAGGGTTCTGCAGGGTTCCGTAGGGGCCCGTAGAGTTCCGTAGTGGCTGGTAAAGTTCCCTAGGGCCCTGTACCGTTCCGTAACTGCCTGCAAGGGTCTTTAGGCTTCCGTAGGGGCTGGTAGGGTTCCATAAAGTTCCGTGGGTTCCTGCAGAGTTCTGCAAGTGCCCGCAAGGGCCTGTAGGGGCGCACAGTGTTTCTGCCAGGTTCCGTAGAGTTCCGTAGGGGCCATATTTTTCTGTAGTGGCTGGTAGTATTCTGTAGGGGTCTGTAGGTTTCCGTAGGCACCTACAGTGTTCTGTAGGAGCCCATAGGGTTTTAGTGAGGTTCCGTTGTGTTGCTAAGGGTCTTGTAGAGTGCTGTCGGGTCCTGGAGTATTCTGTAGGGTTCCAGAGGGGCTCGTAGGGTTCCGTCGAAATCTGTAGGGTTCCCTAGGGGCCCATAGAGTCCCGTAGATTGCCGTAGGGACCTGTAGGGTTGTGTAAGTGCTCGCAGGGGTTGGTAGGAGCCTGTAGGGTTCCATAAGTTTCCAGAGGGTTGTGTAGGGTTCCGTAGGGGCCTGTGGTGTTCCCTAAGGGCCTGTAGAGTCTCGTACGGTTCCGTAGGGGCCTGTGGTGTTCCCTAGGGGCCTGTAGAGTCTCGTACAGTTCCGTAGGGTCCTGTAGGTTTCCATAAGTGCCCGCAGAGGTCTGAAGGGGCCCGTACTGTTCCGTAAGGATCCATAGGGCTCCGTAGAGCTTCGTAGGTTCCCTAGAGGCCTGTGGAGTACCGCAGGAGCCAGTAGTGTTCTGTAGGGGCCCGTAGGGTTCCTTCCATAGGGGCTGGCAGTGTTCCGTAGGGTCCTCTAGGGTTGTTTAAGTGCCCGCAGAAGTCTGTAGGAGTCTGTGGGATTCTGTAAGGTTCCGGAGGGTTCTGCAGGGTTCCGTAGGGGCCCGTAGAGTTCCGTAGTGGCTGGTAAAGTTCCCTAGGGCCCTGTGGGGTTCTGTATGGACCTGTAGGGTTCCGTAGGGGCCTGCAGTGTTCTGTAAGTGCCCGTAGGTGTCTGTAGGGTTCCGTAGGCACCTGCAGTATTCTGTAGGAGCCCATAGGGTTTTAGTGAGGTTCCGTTGTGTTGCTAAGGGTCTTGTAGAGTGCTGTCGGGTCCTGGAGTATTCTGTAGGGTTCCAGAGGGGCTGGTCGGGTTCCGTCGAAATCTGAAGGGTTCCCTAGGGGCCCGTAGAGTCCCATAGATTTCCGTAGGGGCCTGTAGGGTTGTGTAAGTGCCCGCAGGGGTTGGTAGGAGCTTGTAGGGTGCCATATGTTTCCGGAGGGTTGTGTAGGGTTCCGTAGGGGCCTGTGGTGTTCCCTAGGGGCCTGTAGAGTCTCGTACAGTTTCGGTAGGGTCCTGTAGGTTTCCATAAGCGCCCGCAGAGGTCTGAAGGGGCCCGTACTGTTCCGTAAGGATCCATAGGGTTCCGTAGAGCTTCGTAGGTTCCCTAGAGGCCTGTGGAGTACCGTAGGAGCCAGTAGTGTTCCGTAGGGTCCTCTAGGGTTGAGTAAGTGCCCGCAGGAGTCTGTAGGAATCCGTGGGATTCTGTAAGGTTCTGGAGGGTTCTGCAGGGTTCCGTAGGGGCCCGTAGAGTTCCGTAGTGGCTGGTAAAGTTCCCTAGGGCCCTGTACCGTTCCGTAACTGCCTGCAAGGGTCTTTAGGCTTCCGTAGGGGCTGGTAGGGTTCCATAAAGTTCCGTGGGTTCCTGCAGAGTTCTGCAAGTGCCCGCAAGGGCCTGTAGGGGCGCACAGTGTTTCTGCCAGGTTCCGTAGAGTTCCGTAGGGGCCATATTTTTCTGTAGTGGCTGGTAGTATTCTGTAGGGGTCTGTAGGTTTCCGTAGGCACCTACAGTGTTCTGTAGGAGCCCATAGGGTTTTAGTGAGGTTCCGTTGTGTTGCTAAGGGTCTTGTAGAGTGCTGTCGGGTCCTGGAGTATTCTGTAGGGTTCCAGAGGGGCTGGTCGGGTTCCGTCGAAATCTATAGGGTTCCCTAGGGGCCCATAGAGTCCCGTAGATTGCCGTAGGGACCTGTAGGGTTGTGTAAGTGCTCGCAGGGGTTGGTAGGAGCTTGTAGGGTTCCATAAGTTTCCAGAGGGTTGTGTAGGGTTCCGTAGGGGCCTGTGGTGTTCCCTAGGGGCCTGTAGAGTCTCATACGGTTCCGTAGGGCCTGTGGTGTTCCCTAGGGGCCTGTAGAGTCTCGTACAGTTCCGTAGGGTCCTGTAGGTTTCCATAAGTGCCCGCAGAGGTCTGAAGGGGCCCGTACTGTTCCGTAAGGATCCATAGGGCTCCGTAGAGCTTCGTAGGTTCCCTAGAGGCCTGTGGAGTACCGCAGGAGCCAGTAGTGTTCTGTAGGGGCCCGTAGGGTTCCTTCCATAGGGGCTGGCAGTGTTCCGTAGGGTCCTCTAGGGTTGTTTAAGTGCCTGCAGAAGTCTGTAGGAGTCTGTGGGATTCTGTAAGGTTCCGGAGGGTTCTGCAGGGTTCCGTAGGGGCCCGTAGAGTTCCGTAGTGGCTGGTAAAGTTCCCTAGGGCCCTGTGGGGTTCTGTATGGACCTGTAGGGTTCTGTAGGCACCTGCAGTGTTCTGTAGGAGCCCATAGGGTTTTAGTGAGGTTCCGTTGTGTTGCTAAGGGTCTTGTAGAGTGCTGTCGGGTCCTGGAGTATTCTGTAGGGTTCCAGAGGGGCTGGTAGGGTTCCGTCGAAATCTGAAGGGTTCCCTAGGGGCCCGTAGAGTCCCATAGATTTCCGTAGGCGCCTGTAGGGTTGTGTAAGTGCCCGCAGGGGTTGGTAGGAGCTTGTAGGGTGCCATATGTTTCCGGAGGGTTGTGTAGGGTTCCGTAGGGGCCTGTGGTGTTCCCTAGGGGCCTGTAGAGTCTCGTACAGTTTCGGTAGGGTCCTGTAGGTTTCCATAAGCGCCCGCAGAGGTCTGAAGGGGCCCGTACTGTTCCGTAAGGATCCATAGGGTTCCGTAGAGCTTCGTAGGTTCCCTAGAGGCCTGTGGAGTACCGCAGGAGCCAGTAGTGTTCCGTAGGGTCCTCTAGGGTTGAGTAAGTGCCCGCAGGAGTCTGTAGGAATCCGTGGGATTCTGTAAGGTTCTGGAGGGTTCTGCAGGGTTCCGTAGGGGCCCGTAGAGTTCCGTAGTGGCTGGTAAAGTTCCCTAGGGCCCTGTACCGTTCCGTAACTGCCTGCAAGGGTCTTTAGGCTTCCGTAGGGGCTGGTAGGGTTCCATAAAGTTCCGTGGGTTCCTGCAGAGTTCTGCAAGTGCCCGCAAGGGCCTGTAGGGGCGCACAGTGTTTCTGCCAGGTTCCGTAGAGTTCCGTAGGGGCCATATTTTTCTGTAGTGGCTGGTAGTATTCTGTAGGGGTCTGTAGGTTTCCGTAGGCGCCTACAGTGTTCTGTAGGAGCCCATAGGGTTTTAGTGAGGTTCCGTTGTGTTGCTAAGGGTCTTGTAGAGTGCTGTCGGGTCCTGGAGTATTCTGTAGGGTTCCAGAGGGGCTGGTAGGGTTCCGTCGAAATCTGTAGGGTTCCCTAGGGGCCCATAGAGTCCCGTAGATTGCCGTAGGGACCTGTAGGGTTGTGTAAGTGCTCGCAGGGGTTGGTAGGAGCTTGTAGGGTTCCATAAGTTTCCAGAGGGTTGTGTAGGGTTCCGTAGGGGCCTGTGGTGTTCCCTAAGGGCCTGTAGAGTCTCGTACGGTTCCGTAGGGGCCTGTGGTGTTCCCTAGGGGCCTGTAGAGTCTCGTACAGTTCCGTAGGGTCCTGTAGGTTTCCATAAGTGCCCGCAGAGGTCTGAAGGGGCCCGTACTGTTCCGTAAGGATCCATAGGGCTCCGTAGAGCTTCGTAGGTTCCCTAGAGGCCTGTGGAGTACCGCAGGAGCCAGTAGTGTTCTGTAGGGGCCCGTAGGGTTCCTTCCATAGGGGCTGGCAGTGTTCCGTAGGGTCCTCTAGGGTTGTTTAAGTGCCCGCAGAAGTCTGTAGGAGTCTGTGGGATTCTGTAAGGTTCCGGAGGGTTCTGCAGGGTTCCGTAGGGGCCCGTAGAGTTCCGTAGTGGCTGGTAAAGTTCCGTAGGGCCCTGTGGGGTTCTGTATGGACCTGTAGGGTTCTGTAGGCACCTGCAGTATTCTGTAGGAGCCCATAGGGTTTTAGTGAGGTTCCGTTGTGTTGCTAAGGGTCTTGTAGAGTGCTGTCGGGTCCTGGAGTATTCTGTAGGGTTCCAGAGGGGCTGGTAGGGTTCCGTCGAAATCTGAAGGGTTCCCTAGGGGCCCGTAGAGTCCCATAGATTTCCGTAGGGGCCTGTAGGGTTGTGTAAGTGCCCGCAGGGGTTGGTAGGAGCTTGTAGGGTGCCATATGTTTCCGGAGGGTTGTGTAGGGTTCCGTAGGGGCCTGTGGTGTTCCCTAGGGGCCTGTAGAGTCTCGTACAGTTTCGGTAGGGTCCTGTAGGTTTCCATAAGCGCCCGCAGAGGTCTGAAGGGGCCCGTACTGTTCCGTAAGGATCCATAGGGTTCCGTAGAGCTTCGTAGGTTCCCTAGAGGCCTGTGGAGTACCGCAGGAGCCAGTAGTGTTCCGTAGGGTCCTCTAGGGTTGAGTAAGTGCCCGCAGGAGTCTGTAGGAATCCGTGGGATTCTGTAAGGTTCTGGAGGGTTCTGCAGGGTTCCGTAGGGGCCCGTAGAGTTCCGTAGTGGCTGGTAAAGTTCCCTAGGGCCCTGTACCGTTCCGTAACTGCCTGCAAGGGTCTTTAGGCTTCCGTAGGGGCTGGTAGGGTTCCATAAAGTTCCGTGGGTTCCTGCAGAGTTCTGCAAGTGCCCGCAAGGGCCTGTAGGGGCGCACAGTGTTTCTGCCAGGTTCCGTAGAGTTCCGTAGGGGCCATATTTTTCTGTAGTGGCTGGTAGTATTCTGTAGGGGTCTGTAGGTTTCCGTAGGCACCTACAGTGTTCTGTAGGAGCCCATAGGGTTTTAGTGAGGTTCCGTTGTGTTGCTAAGGGTCTTGTAGAGTGCTGTCGGGTCCTGGAGTATTCTGTAGGGTTCCAGAGGGGCTCGTAGGGTTCCGTCGAAATCTGTAGGGTTCCCTAGGGGCCCATAGAGTCCCGTAGATTGCCGTAGGGACCTGTAGGGTTGTGTAAGTGCTCGCAGGGGTTGGTAGGAGCTTGTAGGGTTCCATAAGTTTCCAGAGGGTTGTGTAGGGTTCCGTAGGGGCCTGTGGTGTTCCCTAAGGGCCTGTAGAGTCTCGTACGGTTCCGTAGGGGCCTGTGGTGTTCCCTAGGGGCCTGTAGAGTCTCGTACAGTTCCGTAGGGTCCTGTAGGTTTCCATAAGTGCCCGCAGAGGTCTGAAGGGGCCCGTACTGTTCCGTAAGGATCCATAGGGCTCCGTAGAGCTTCGTAGGTTCCCTAGAGGCCTGTGGAGTACCGCAGGAGCCAGTAGTGTTCTGTAGGGGCCCGTAGGGTTCCTTCCATAGGGGCTGGCAGTGTTCCGTAGGGTCCTCTAGGGTTGTTTAAGTGCCCGCAGAAGTCTGTAGGAGTCTGTGGGATTCTGTAAGGTTCCGGAGGGTTCTGCAGGGTTCCGTAGGGGCCCGTAGAGTTCCGTAGTGGCTGGTAAAGTTCCGCAGGGCCCTGTGGGGTTCTGTATGGACCTGTAGGGTTCCGTAGGGGCCTGCAGTGTTCTGTAAGTGCCCGTAGGTGTCTGTAGGGTTCCGTAGGCACCTGCAGTATTCTGTAGGAGCCCATAGGGTTTTAGTGAGGTTCCGTTGTGTTGCTAAGGGTCTTGTAGAGTGCTGTCGGGTCCTGGAGTATTCTGTAGGGTTCCAGAGGGGCTGGTCGGGTTCCGTCGAAATCTGAAGGGTTCCCTAGGGGCCCGTAGAGTCCCATAGATTTCCGTAGGGGCCTGTAGGGTTGTGTAAGTGCCCGCAGGGGTTGGTAGGAGCTTGTAGGGTGCCATATGTTTCCGGAGGGTTGTGTAGGGTTCCGTAGGGGCCTGTGGTGTTCCCTAGGGGCCTGTAGAGTCTCGTACAGTTTCGGTAGGGTCCTGTAGGTTTCCATAAGCGCCCGCAGAGGTCTGAAGGGGCCCGTACTGTTCCGTAAGGATCCATAGGGTTCCGTAGAGCTTCGTAGGTTCCCTAGAGGCCTGTGGAGTACCGTAGGAGCCAGTAGTGTTCCGTAGGGTCCTCTAGGGTTGAGTAAGTGCCCGCAGGAGTCTGTAGGAATCCGTGGGATTCTGTAAGGTTCTGGAGGGTTCTGCAGGGTTCCGTAGGGGCCCGTAGAGTTCCGTAGTGGCTGGTAAAGTTCCCTAGGGCCCTGTACCGTTCCGTAACTGCCTGCAAGGGTCTTTAGGCTTCCGTAGGGGCTGGTAGGGTTCCATAAAGTTCCGTGGGTTCCTGCAGAGTTCTGCAAGTGCCCGCAAGGGCCTGTAGGGGCGCACAGTGTTTCTGCCAGGTTCCGTAGAGTTCCGTAGGGGCCATATTTTTCTGTAGTGGCTGGTAGTATTCTGTAGGGGTCTGTAGGTTTCCGTAGGCACCTACAGTGTTCTGTAGGAGCCCATAGGGTTTTAGTGAGGTTCCGTTGTGTTGCTAAGGGTCTTGTAGAGTGCTGTCGGGTCCTGGAGTATTCTGTAGGGTTCCAGAGGGGCTCGTAGGGTTCCGTCGAAATCTGTAGGGTTCCCTAGGGGCCCATAGAGTCCCGTAGATTGCCGTAGGGACCTGTAGGGTTGTGTAAGTGCTCGCAGGGGTTGGTAGGAGCTTGTAGGGTTCCATAAGTTTCCAGAGGGTTGTGTAGGGTTCCGTAGGGGCCTGTGGTGTTCCCTAGGGGCCTGTAGAGTCTCATACGGTTCCGTAGGGCCTGTGGTGTTCCCTAGGGGCCTGTAGAGTCTCGTACAGTTCCGTAGGGTCCTGTAGGTTTCCATAAGTGCCCGCAGAGGTCTGAAGGGGCCCGTACTGTTCCGTAAGGATCCATAGGGCTCCGTAGAGCTTCGTAGGTTCCCTAGAGGCCTGTGGAGTACCGCAGGAGCCAGTAGTGTTCTGTAGGGGCCCGTAGGGTTCCTTCCATAGGGGCTGGCAGTGTTCCGTAGGGTCCTCTAGGGTTGTTTAAGTGCCCGCAGAAGTCTGTAGGAGTCTGTGGGATTCTGTAAGGTTCCGGAGGGTTCTGCAGGGTTCCGTAGGGGCCCGTAGAGTTCCGTAGTGGCTGGTAAAGTTCCGTAGGGCCCTGTGGGGTTCTGTATGGACCTGTAGGGTTCCGTAGGCACCTGCAGTGTTCTGTAGGAGCCCATAGGGTTTTAGTGAGGTTCCGTTGTGTTGCTAAGGGTCTTGTAGAGTGCTGTCGGGTCCTGGAGTATTCTGTAGGGTTCCAGAGGGGCTGGTAGGGTTCCGTCGAAATCTGAAGGGTTCCCTAGGGGCCCGTAGAGTCCCATAGATTTCCGTAGGGGCCTGTAGGGTTGTGTAAGTGCCCGCAGGGGTTGGTAGGAGCTTGTAGGGTGCCATATGTTTCCGGAGGGTTGTGTAGGGTTCCGTAGGGGCCTGTGGTGTTCCCTAGGGGCCTGTAGAGTCTCGTAGAGTTCCGTAGGGTCCTGTAGGTTTCCATAAGCGCCCGCAGAGGTCTGAAGGGGCCCGTACTGTGCCGTAAGGATCCATAGGGTTCCGTAGAGCTTCGTAGGTTCCCTAGAGGCCTCTGGAGTACCGCAGGAGCCAGTAGTGTTCCGTAGGGTCCTCTAGGGTTGAGTAAGTGCCCGCAGGAGTCTGTAGGAATCCGTGGGATTCTGTAAGGTTCTGGAGGGTTCTGCAGGGTTCCGTAGGGGCCTGTAGAGTTCCGTAGTGGCTGGTAAAGTTCCGTAGGTCCCTGTGGGGTTCTGTATGGACCTGTAGGGTTCCGTAGGGGCCTGCAGGGTTCCGTAAGTGCCCGCAGGTGTCTGTAGGGTTCCGTAGGGGTCTGTAGGGTTCCGTAGGCACCTGCAGTGTTCTGTAGGAGCCCATAGGGTTTTAGTGAGGTTCCGTTGTGTTGCTAAGGGTCTTGTAGAGTGCTGTCGGGTCCTGGAGTATTCTGTAGGGTTCCAGAGGGCCTCGTAGGGTTCCATCGAAATCTATAGGGTTCCCTAGGGGCCCATAGAGTCCCGTAGATTTCCGTAGGGACCTGTAGGGTTGTGTAAGTGCCCGCAGAAGTCTGTAGGAGTCTGTGGGATTCTGTAAGGTTCCGGAGGGTTCTGCAGGGTTCCGTAGGGACCCGTAGAGTTCCGTAGTGGCTGGTAAAGTTCCCTAGGTCCCTGTGGGGTTCTGTATGGACCTGTAGGGTTCCGTAGGGGCCTGCAGGGTTCCGTAAGTGCCCGCAGGTGTCTGTAGGGTTCCGTAGGGGTCTGTAGGGTTCCGTAGGCACCTGCAGTGTTCTGTAGGAGCCCATAGGGTTTTAGTGAGGTTCCGTTGTGTTGCTAAGGGTCTTGTAGAGTGCTGTCGGGTCCTGGAGTATTCTGTAGGGTTCCAGAGGGCCTCGTAGGGTTCCATCGAAATCTATAGGGTTCCCTAGGGGCCCATAGAGTCCCGTAGATTTCCGTAGGGACCTGTAGGGTTGTGTAAGTGCCCGCAGAAGTCTGTAGGAGTCTGTGGGATTCTGTAAGGTTCCGGAGGGTTCTGCAGGGTTCCGTAGGGACCCGTAGAGTTCCGTAGTGGCTGGTAACGTTCCGTAGGTCCCTGTGGGGTTCTGTATGGACCTGTAGGGTTCCGTAGGGGCCTGCAGGGTTCCGTAAGTGCCCGCCGGTGTCTGTAGGGTTCCGTAGAGGTCTGTAGGGTTCCGTAGGCACCTGCAGTGTTCTGTAGGAGCCCATAGGGTTTTAGTGAGGTTCCGTTGTGTTGCTAAGGGTCTTGTAGAGTGCTGTCGGGTCCTGGAGTATTCTGTAGGGTTCCAGAGGGGCTGGTAGGGTTCCGTCGAAATCTGAAGGGTTCCCTAGGGGCCCGTAGAGTCCCGTAGATTTCCGTAGGGGCCTGTAGGGTTGTGTAAGTGCCCGCAGGGGTTGGTAGGAGCTTGTAGGGTGCCATATGTTTCCGGAGGGTTGTGTAGGGTTCCGTAGGGGCCTGTGGTGTTCCCTAGGGGCCTGTAGAGTCTCGTAGAGTTCCGTAGGGTCCTGTAGGTTTCCATAAGCGCCCGCAAAGGTCTGAAGGGGCCCGTACTGTGCCGTAAGGATCCATAGGGTTCCGTAGAGCTTCGTAGGTTCCCTAGAGGCCTCTGGAGTACCGCAGGAGCCAGTAGTGTTCCGTAGGGTCCTCTAGGGTTGAGTAAGTGCCCGCAGGAGTCTGTAGGAATCCGTGGGATTCTGTAAGGTTCTGGAGGGTTCTGCAGGGTTCCGTAGGGGCCTGTAGAGTTCCGTAGTGGCTGGTAAAGTTCCGTAGGTCCCTGTGGGGTTCTGTATGGACCTGTAGGGTTCCGTAGGGGCCTGCAGGGTTCCGTAGGCACCTGCAATGTTCTGTAGGAGCCCATAGGGTTTTAGTGAGGTTCCGTTGTGTTGCTAAGGGTCTTGTAGAGTGCTGTCGGGTCCTGGAGTATTCTGTAGGGTTCCAGAGGGCCTCGTAGGGTTCCATCGAAATCTATAGGGTTCCCTAGGGGCCCATAGAGTCCCGTAGATTTCCGTAGGGACCTGTAGGGTTGTGTAAGTGCCCGCAGAAGTCGGTAGGAGTCTGTGGGATTCTGTAAGGTTCCGGAGGGTTCTGCAGGGTTCCGTAGGGACCCGTAGAGTTCCGTAGTGGCTGGTAACGTTCCGTAGGTCCCTGTGGGGTTCTGTATGGACCTGTAGGGTTCCGTAGGGGCCTGCAGGGTTCCGTAAGTGCCCGCAGGTGTCTGTAGGGTTCCGTAGGGGTCTGTAGGGTTCCGTAGGCACCTGCAGTGTTCTGTAGGAGCCCATAGGGTTTTAGTGAGGTTCCGTTGTGTT
>NW_027414637.1:0-35090 GCF_964106895.1 Numenius arquata | reverse complement strand
CCTCCCTCCCCAACTCCTTTCCCTTTAAATTCCAATTTCCCGTATCCCCCCACCCCCCCCCCCCCCCCTTTTTTTTTTTGGGCTCATGAAGTTTCTGTTTTGTCATGAAATGTAAGAGTGGAAGAGAAAAAAAAAAAAAAAAAACAAAAAACAAACAAACAAAAAAAACTTAAAAAAAAAAAAACCACATTTCAGTTTAGTTCTGTAACGTCAGGAAAATTTTTCAAAAAAAGAAATTAATAAAAAGATGGACTGGAGCTTTTCCTTGTGAATAGAAACTGGAGGATATTTTGGTGAATGGATCTGCCGTCTCCGTCTTTATTTGAAATAACCCCCCCCCCTCTCTCCCAGTTGCTCCCAGTACAACCCAGTTGGCTTTCGGAGGGTGTGGGAGACCCCCACCCTGCCTGGATGAACTGGTTTTGAAGGGGGGGGTCTGTGATGCTCCAGGTGGATTTTGGGGGGGGTTTCTCCTCCGGTATCTGCCTCTCTTCATCTTTATTTGCAATGTGTCCCTCCCAGTACAACCCAGTTGGGGTTTGGGGTCCCTCTGGGGGTGCAGGAGACCCTCCCCACCTGGATAAACCGTTTTTTGGGAGGTTTGTGGTGCTCCATGTGGATTTTGGGGAGTTTTCTCCTCCTAGTGTCTGCCTGTCTCTGTCTTTATTTGAAATAACCCCCCTTCCCAGTTGCTCCCAGTACAACCCAGTTGGCTTTCGGAGGGTGTGGGAGACCCCACCCTGCTTGGATAAACTGGTTTTGGGGGGGGGGAGTCTGATGCTCCAAGTGGATTTTGGGGGGTTTTCTCCTCCCAATATCCGCCTCTCTTCATCTTTATTTGCAATGTGTCCCTCCCAGTTCCTCCCAGTACAACCCAGTTGGGGTTTGGAGGGCCTGGGGGCCCTCTCCCTGCCTGGATAAACCAGTTTTTGGGGGGGGGGGGGGTGTGTCTGTGATGCTCCAGGTGGATTTTGGGGGCGTTCTGGGATGCTGCATCTGCATTTGGGTGGGGGGGTTCTTCTAGTCTCTGTCTTAATTTGAAGTAATTCTCCCCCCCCCCACCCCACCAGTTACTCCCAGTACAACCCAGTTGGGGTTTGGGGTCCCTCTGGGGGTGCAATAGGCCCTCCCCACCTGGATAAACCATTTTTTTGGGGGGGTTGTGATGCCCCAGGTGGATTTTGGGGAGTTTTCTCCTCCCAGTGTCTGCCTGTCTCTGTGTTTTAAATACACCCCTCCTCCCCCCCCCCCCCAGTTACTCCCAGTACGGCCCAGTTGGGGTTTGGGGTGCCTCTGGGTGTGGAATGTGTGTCCTCCCCCCCCCAGCCTGGATAAACTGGTTTTGGGGGGGGGGTGTCTGTGATGCTCCAGGTGGATTTTGGGGGGTGGGGGTTCTGCTCCCAGTATCTGCCTGTCTTCATCTTTATTTGCAGTATGTCCCTCCCAGTTGCTCCCAGTACAACCCAGTTGGGGTTTGGGGTCCCTCTGGGGGTGCAATAGACCCTCCCCACCTGGATAAACCGTGTTTTGGGGGGGGTTGTGATGCCCCAGGTGGATTTTGGGGAGTTTTCTCCTCCCAGTGTCTGCCTGTCTCTGGGTTTTAAATACACACACACACCCCCCCAGTTACTCCCAGTACGGCCCAGTTAGGGTTTGGGGTGCCTCTGGGCGTGAAATGTGTGTCCTCCCCCCCCCCCCCAGCCTGGATAAACTGGTTTTGGGGGTCTGTGATGCCCCAGGTGGATGGGGGGGGGACACGACTGTGATGCTGCAGATGCATTTTGGGGTTTTTTCTCCGAGTCTCTGTCTTTATCTGAAATAACCCCCCCCAGTTGCTCCCAGTATGGCCCAGTTGGAATCTGGGGTCCCTCCCTTCTGGATAAACCAGTTTTGGGGGTCTGGGATGCTCTGGGTGGATTTTGGGGGGGTCTGGGATGCTCCAGATAGATTTTTGGGGGGGTTTCTCCTTCTCCCGGTCTCCATCTTTATCTGAAATAACCCCCCCCCCCCCCCCAGTTGTTCCCAGTACAACCCAGTTGGGGTTTGGGGGTCCCTCGGGGGGGTGGAATAGGAACCCCGCCTGGATAAACTGGTTTGGGGGGGGGGTGTCTATGATGCTCCAGGTGGATTTGGGGGGGGGGGGGAGTTCTCCCAGTGCAAACTGGTCCAGCCTCCACCCAGTGCTCCCAGTCCTACCAGTAAAGGGGTGGGACTTTTGGGGGGGCTCAGCTCCTTCTCTGTGCCCCCCCCCCCCCGCCCATTTATCCCTTGGCCTGTCCTGGGTTGGGGGGGGACAGGTCCCTTCTTGGAGTCGGTGGGGGGGGGGCTGTTACAGTGGGGCCTACACAAACACAAGGGGTGTCACACAACCTCTGCCCCCCCCCCTCCCCAAAATAACCCCCCACTGTTCCACCCCCCCCAGATAACCCCCAGTGCCCCCCCCCGAGTTTGCCCGCCCCCCCCCCAACCATAGAGACATCACGGAGCTTCCTGTAGAGATCCATAGATATTTATATAAATATTTGGGGCTGTACAAGTGGGGGGGGGGGGGGTGGGGGAGAAGGAGGGGGGGGGCCGTGGGGGGGGGGTGTCTGTGCAGGGAGGGGTGGGGGGGGTGGGGGGGAAGGTGACAGGTCACAGGCCAGGGGGGGCTGTGGGCCGGGGGGGCCCCTCGCCGCTGCCTGAGTGGTCCAGCTCCGCGCTGTCACAGTCCGAGTCCTCGGAGACCTGGGGGGGGGGGGGGGCAATAAAGGGGGGGGGACACACACAATAAAGGAGGGGGTAAACATCCTCAGACCCTCCTCTTGCCCCACAGCTGGGGGGGGGGGGGAAGTTGGCCCCCCCCCTTTTGCAGGGCAGAACCCTGAGGACACACTACCCCCCCCCCGTGGTAACTGGTTCCCCCTCCCCTTGGACCTTGATATTTGGGGGATCCCCTCCCTTGAGGACCCCCCCCCATCCCCAAACTGTTACATCCCTGGGGGGGGCTTGTGGGACCCCCCCCCCACAGGATAGCCAGTGTTGGGGCGACCCTCTCCTCATGATCCTTGGTCCTGGGGGGGCACCCCCTCCCCGTGGGACTTAAACTTGGGGTCTCATCCTGGGGGGGGAGCTCACAGGACCCCTCCCCTTGGTACCCGGTCCCTGGGGGGGGGGGGGGGGGGCTCAGGGGACCCCTTGCTGACCCTCGCTGGGGACCACTTGCCCATCCCTAGGGACCCCCCCCCAGCTCTTGGGACCCCCCCCCAACCCTGGGGACCCCCTTCCCCATCCTGGTGGGGCTCAGGGGCTCCCAACCCCATAGGACCAGCCCTGGGGGACCTTAGGGACCCCCCTGCCCCCCCCCCCAGTGGCACCCATCCTTGGGGGGACCCTGAGGGACCCCCTTCCCCTTGCTAACCCTGACCTGGGAGACCCTAGGGACCCCCACCCCATGGCACCCACCCCTGGGGGACCCTAGAGACACCCCCACCCCGTGCTACTGACCCCTGGGAGCACCCCCTCCCACGGTGTCACCCATCCCTGGGGGGGCTGAGGGTGTCACCCATCCCTGGGGGACCTTAGGGACCCCCACCCAATAGCACCCATCCCTGAGGGACCTTGGGGACCCTAGAGACACCCCCACCCCGTGCTACTGACCCCTGGGAGCACCCCCTCCCACGGTGTCACCCATCCCTGGGGGGCCTGAGGGTGTCACCCATCCCTGGGTGGTCTCAGGGTGTCACCCATCCCTTGGGGGGGGCTGTGGGTGCTCCAGATTGGGGGTGGGGGGGCATCACCTTGGGGCTGAGCCCCCCGTGGCGGCGGCCGGGCCCCCCACCCTCGTAGTGGGGGCTGAGGGTGTCACCCACCCCTGGGGGACCCTAGAGACACCCCCCCCCTGTGTTACCCCTCCCTGGGGAGCGCCCCCTCCCACGGTGTCACCCATCCCTTTGGGGGGGAGGGGGGGGCTGTGGCTGCTCCCCATCACCCACCCCCCCCCCGGGTTCGGGGACATCACCTTGGGGCTGAGCCCCCCGTGGCGGCGGCTGGGCCCCCCACCCTCGTAGTGGGGGCTGAGGGTGTCACCCACCCCTGGGGGACCCTAGAGACACCCCCCCCCCCCGTGTTACCCCTCCCTGGGGAGCGTCCCCTCCCACGGTGTCACCCATCCCTTTGGGGGGGGGGGGGGGCTGTGGCTGCTCCCCATCACCCACCCACACCCCCCCCCCGGGTTCGGGGACATCACCTTGGGGCTGAGCCCCCCGTGGCGGCGGCCGGGCCCCCCCCCGTCGTTGGGGGGTGCGTCGAGGGGTATCTCGGAGCCCTGGGAGAGCAGGTCCTCGGAGCGGTCGTCGGGGCGCTCGTCGGTGTTGGTGCTGCCCACGTCGGGGGTGGCGCTGTGCGAGGGTTCGCTCGTGTGCCCCTCGTCCCCGTCCCCGTCCCCGTCCCCGTCAGAGAAGTTCTCCGAGCTGAAGGTCGACAGCGACTGCCGCTTGCTCATGCCGGGGGGCCACCTGGGGTGGGACACGAACGGAGGGGGGGGGGGGAAAAGCGGGGAGTGAGGAACCCCCACAGACACCCCCCGGACCCATCCCAGGTCTCTGAGCACCCACGGATTCCCCCCCACGCCCATCCTGGGCTTCCAACCACCCATGGACTCCTCTCTGGAACCATCCTGGGTGTCCAGCCGCCCATGGACACCCCCCCTCGCACCCATCCCTGGTGTCTGAGCACCCATGAACTCCCCCCTGATCTCATCCAGGGCACCCAGAGCCACCCATGGAACCCCCTGCACCCACCCTGGGCTTCCAGCCACCCATGGACTCCTCTCTGGAACCATCCTGGGTGTCCAACCACCCATCCCTCCACCCCCCCTCCGGCACCCATCCCTGGTGTCTGGGCACCCATGGACCACCCCCCACACACACCCAGCCTTGGGCTTCCAACCACCCATGGACTCCTCTCTGGAACCATCCTGGGTGTCCAACCATCCATGGACATCCTGCCCCCGCACCCATTCTGGGCACCTGATGACCCCCTGCACCCATCTTGGGCTTCCAACCACCCATGGACCCCTCCTGCAGCCATCCTGAGTATCTGGGCACCCACCTACCGCCTGCACCCACCCTTGGGCTTCCAACCACCCATGGATTACTCTCTGGAACCATCCTGTGTGTCCAACCATCCATGGACACCCCACACTGCACCCATCCCTGGTGTCTGAGCACCCACAAACTCCCCCCTGAACCCATCCTGGGTGTCCAACAATCCATGGACACCCCACACTGCACCCATCCCTGGTGTCTGAGCACCCATAAACTCCCCCCTGAACCCATCCTGGGTGTCCAACCATCCATGGACACCCCACACTGCACCCATCCCTGGTGTCTGAGCACCCATAAACTCCCCCCTGAACCCATCCTGGGTGTCCAACCACCCATCAATCCCCCCTGCACCTATTCTGAGCACCTGATGACCCCCACACCCGACCTGGGCTTCCAAGGACCCATAGACACCCCACCCCGTGCCCATCTGAGGTGTCTGAGCACCCATGGACACCCCCACACACCCATCCTGGGCTTCCAAACCATCCATGGACTCCTCTCTGGAACCATCCTGGGTGTCCAACCGCCCATGGACACCCCCCCCCGCACCCATCCCTGGTGTCTGAGCACCCATGAACTCCCCCCTGATCTCATCCAGGGCACCCAGAGCCACCCATGGAACCCCCTGTGCCCACCCTGGGCTTCCAGCCACCCATGGACTCTGCTCTGGAACCATTCTGGGTGTCCAACCACCCATGGACCCCCCCCCCTGCACCCATCCCAGGTGCCTGAGCACCCACAGATGCCCCCCTGCACCCACCTCAGGTCTCTGAACACCCACGGACCACCCCCCTGCACCCATCCTGGGCTTCCAACCACCCATGGACAGCCCCCCCCCCCAGCACCCATCCCAGGTGTCCGAGCACCCATGAACCCCCAAAGGGACCCAGGCATCCGGGGTGTGGGGGGGGTCAGCACCCACCTCTGCCGCAGCGGCAGCTCCACCTCGCTGTCCACTTCCCCCTCCTCCTCCTCCGACGAGACCCCCCGCTTCTGGGGGGGCAGAAGGGGGGGGCGTTGGGGTCCTCCCGCTGCCCCTCGGGAGGGACCCATGGGTCCTGACCCTCCCCCCTCCACCCCAGGGGGGACAGAGGGATCCTGGGCACCCCCCCAAAGATGGACCCAAGGCTCCTGACACCCACCCCTACCCCACCCCAAGAGGGACACAGCGGTCCTGCCCCCCCCCCCCACCCCGAGATGGTCCCATGTGTCCTGAACCCCCCCCCAGGATGCACCCATGGGTCCTGACACCCCCCACCCCACCCCCCCATCCCAGGAAGGACACAGGGATCCTGACACCCCACCTCAGGATGCACCCATGGGTCCTGACCCCCCCCCCTTCACCCCAGGGTGGACCCAAGGGTCCTGCGCCCCCCCCTCCTCAGGAGGGACTCCCTGTATCTGACCCACCCCCCCCCCCAAAAGGGCTCCATCCCACTCCCCACTGCTGGGATGGACCTGAGGGCCCTGGGCCATCCCCCCCCATCTCCCCCCCCCCCCCCCCCCCCAAAAAAAAAGGGACCCAGGTGTCCAGGACTCTCACCTGCCCACGGGTGACGGCCGCCCGGTAGAGCAGCGCCGCGGGGGTGAGGTGCTGCCCGGACCCCCCCTTGCCCCCCCGGCCGGTCCCGCTCTCCCGCTCGGGCTCTCCCAGGGCCGGGGGTTGCGGCGGGGGGGACCCTTGGGTGCCCGTCGCCCCCCCAGGTCCCGCATCAGGTACCGCAGCCGGGGGGGCAGCAGCCTCCAGGGTCCCCCCGAGGAGATCGGGGCCGGCGGTGGTTGGGGGGGGTCCGGGCATCCCCCGGGGGGGTCCGGCTTCGGGTCCAGGTTCCCCGCAGCCCCCCCGGGGTCCAGCTTTACGATGGCGTCCCTTGGCCCGACGGCTGCGGCCGGGTGAGGGGGGGCCCTTGGGACACCCCGGCAGGGCCACCTGGGCCATGGCCGCGTCCAGCTTGGGCAGCAGCACCTCGGGCTTCAGGATGTCAGGTCTGGGGGGGGGGGGGACACACATGACACGGAGGGGGGGCTGTGGACGGGGACCCAGGTGTCCAGGAGCCCCTGGAATCCACCCCCACCCCAGCCAGGGACCCCCATGTCCAGATCCACCCCCCCCCCAAAAGATGACCCCATCCAAAGGACACTGGCATCTGCACCCCCAGAAACCTGCACCCCCCAGAGCCCCCCCCGCCCCCCCCCCGGGCATCTGCACCCTCAAACACCCCCCTGCCCCCAAGGGCCCTGGGCATCTGCACCCCAAGAACCCCACCCCAATTGACCCAGGGTCTACCCACATTCCTCCTGGGCATCTGCACCCCCCAGAACATCCCCCCCCCCAAGGCATCTGCACCTCCAGATCCCCCCTAGCCCAAGAGACCCAGGTGTTTGGGCTCCCAGCCCCCCAAGGACCCACACAACCATGTCCCCCAACCCCACCCCTGAAGGACCCACATGTCCATGACCCCCCAACTCAAAGCCCCCAGGATCCTGAACCCCCAAGCCCCCCCCACCCCAAAGGACCCAGAGTTTACCCCCACCGCCCCCCCACCCTTGCCCCCCCAAGGGACCCAGGTGTCCGGGCTCCCAGACCCCAAGGACCCACACATCCATGTCCCCAGACCCCAACCCTGAGGGACCCATATGTCCATGTCCCCCCACTCAAAGCCCCCAGGACTCTGAACTCCCAAGCCCCCTCACCCCAAAGGACCCGGGGTCTGCCTCCACAACCCCCACACACCCCCGAGGGACCCACACACCGCTTGCCGTGGGGCGAGAGCTTCTGGGGGACGTTGCGTTTCTTGATGAGGGTCTCGACGGCATTGCCGTGCAGGAGCCCCCGCGGCGCCCGCGGCTTGAAGAGCCCGGGGTAGCGCTTCTCCAGCGCCTGCTCCCGCCTGCCAGGGACCAGGCGTGGGCACCCATGGGGTGGCCATAGCCATGGGGTGGTGGCCGTGGGGTATGGGCTGGCCATTGGCTCAGGGTAGCCATGGGGGGGGTATAGGGGTAGTCATGGCCATGGGGTAGATACAGGACTGGCTGTGGCCATGGGGTAGATACAGGGTTGGCCATGGCCGTGGGGGTCAATATAGGGTTGGCCATGGCCACGGGGTGCCTATAGGATTGGCCATGGCCCTGGGGTCGATATAGGGCTGGCTGTGGCCGTGGGGTGGTAAGGGCTGGCCATCGGCTCAGGGTAGCCATGGGGTGGGTATAGGGTTGGCCGCAGCCATGGGGTTGATACACAGCTCGCCGTGGCCATGGGGTAGATATAGGGTTGGCCATGGCCAAGGAATGGTCATGGGATAGATACAGGGTTGGCCATGGCCATGGGGTGGCTACAGGGTTGGCCGTGGCCACAGGGTGGATACAGGGTTGGCCATGGCCATGGGGTGGTCATGGGGTGGATACAGGGCTGGCCATGGCCATGGGGTCGATATAGGGTTGGCCATGGCCATGGGGTGGTCATGGGGTGGATACAGGGTTGGCCATGGCCATGGGGTGGCCACAGGGTGGCTATAGGATTGGCCATGGCCATCGGGAGGGTATAGGGTTGGCCATGGGATGGTCATGGGGTACTACAGGATTGACCATGGCCACGGGGTGGCCAAGGTTGACCATGGCCATAGGGTTGGTATAGCGTTGGCCACAGCCGTGGAATGGGTTTGGGGGTGCTGGTGGGTTCTGGGGGTTCTGGTGGGTTCTGGGGGTTCTAGGGGTGCTGGCAGGTTCTGGTGGTGCTGGTGGGTACTGGTGGGTTCTAGGTGTGCTGGGGTGTGCTGGGGAGTTCTGGTGGGTTCTGGGGGTGCTGGTGGGTACTGGTGGGTTCTAGGTGTGCTGGGGTGTGCTGGGGAGTTCTGGTGGGTGCTGGTGGGTTCTGGGGGTGCTGGTGGGTACCAGTGGGTTCTGGGGGTGCTGGTGGGTGCTGGGAGCCCCCCTCACCTGAGCAGCTCCTTCTCCTTGAGCTCCAGCTGCAGCATGAGGGCACTGAGCTCCATGTAGAGGTTGTTGGCGCGTTCCAGCTTGCGCTCGTAGTGCTCCCGGATGTCCAGCGCATGCCTGGCACCGGGGACACAGGTGACATTGTCACACGTGGCACCCCACAGCGCCCCATGGCACCCACCACCCACAAGGACAGCCACCCAACATCCCTCCCTACACCCCAGCACCCCCTGGTCTCCCCTGCCCCTGGTCCCCCCGCCATGTCCCCGATGGCCCCATGGCACCCCGTGTCCCCCATGTCCCCAGTGTCCCCACCGCAGCTCCTCGCGCCGGCGGTTGATGAGCTCCTCCTCCAGCCGATGCAGACACGTCCCCTCCGACTTGATCTTCTCGAAGTGCAGCTTCACCTCCTCCCGCCACTCCGCCTGCAGCACAGGGGACCGGCTACCATGGGCACTGGCCACCGGCCACCATGGGCACCAGCTACCGTGGGCACCAGGCACTGGGCACCATGGGCACCAGCTACCGTGGGCACCGGGCACCACGAGGTCCCAGGGGTGCTGGAGTCTGGGGTGCTGGGTATCCCAGGGGTCCCTGGGTGCCGGATGCTGGGGTCCCAGGGTGCTGGGTACCCCAGGGGTCTGAAGTGGTGGGGGTCCTGGGGTGTTGGGGGCCCCAGGTGTTGGGGTCCTGGGTGCTGGGGGTTCCAGGTGGTGGGGTCCCTGGGTGCTGGAGGTCCCGGGTGGTGGGGGTCTCGGGGTGTTGGGAGTCCCAGGCGGTGGGTATCCCAGGGGCCCTGGGGGTCCCAGGTGCTGGGGTCCCGAGGTGGTGGGGTCCTGGGGTGCTAGGGGTCCTGGGGTGTTGGGGGTGCAGGGTGGTGGGTACCTGGGATTTGAAGTATGTCTCCTGAGGGGTGGAGAGGACGTCGGCGGAGGCGATGTCGAGGTGGAGAAGGATCTGCCGGAAGGAGGGTCGGTTCCGGGGTTTGCTGTTCCTGGGGGGAGAGGCGGGGCGCTGGGTGGAAGCTGGGGGGGGGGGCCTGGGTGCCGGGGGGGGAGGTGGCTGAGGGGTGCTGAGGGGATGCCGGGGCTTTGTGGGACCACGGGCAGAGAAGGGTGCACGGGAGACAGTGGGGTGTCCGAGGGGCAGCAGTGCCCAGGGTGCAGCCCATGGACACACCCCCCACCAGGATGGGGGCACCCCCAGGGTGGGGTCCCCAGGGGGTCCCCTCTGCGCTGCCCACATCGGGTGCCAATGGCAGGTCCCTCGTGGTGGTCCCTACATGAAGGGAGTACCCCCATAGGATGTCTCCACCAGGGCATGGGTGCCCATGAGGTGGTCCCATCTAGGGTGTCCCTACAGGGTGTCTCCATGGGGTGCCCAAGGTGGGGCGTCCCTATGGGATGTCTCCACCAGGGCATGGGTGCCCATGAGGTGGTCCCATCTAGGGTGTCCCTACAGGGTGTCTCCATGGGGTGCCCAAGGTGGGGCGTCCCTATGGGATGTCTCCACCAGGGCATGGGTGCCCATGAGGTGGTCCCATCTAGGGTGTCCCTACAGGGTGTCTCCATGGGGTGCCCAAGGTGGGGCGTCCCTATGGGATGTCTCCACCAGGGCATGGGTGCCCATGAGGTGGTCCCATCTAGGGTGTCCCTACAGGGTGTCTCCATGGGGTGCCCAAGGTGGGGCGTCCCTATGGGATGTCTCCACTAGGGCATGGGTGCCCATGAGGTGGTCCCATCTAGGGTGTCCCTACAGGGTGTCTCCATGGGGTGCCCAAGGTGGGGCGTCCGTATGGGATGTCTCCACCAGGGCATGGGTGCCCATGAGGTGGTCCCATCTAGTGTGTCCCTACAGGGTGTCTCCATGGGGTGCCCAAGGCGGGGCGTCCCTATGGGATGTCTCCACCAGGGCATGGGTGCCCATGAGGTGGTCCCATCTAGGGTGTCCCTACAGGGTGTCCCCATGGGGTGTCCCCACGAGGGCACTCACCAGCACTGGCGCAGCAGCACCTTGAAGCCATCGGGGCAGCCGGAGGGGACGGGCAGGTGGAGGCTGTTGCTGCCCACCCCCCAGATGATGGCCGAGGAGTCCACGTCCTTGTAGGGGATCTCCCCCGTCAGCAGCTCCCACAGCACCACCCCAAAGGACCTGCAGACACCCGCGGTCCCCGTCACCGGCAGCCCCTGTCACCCAACAGCCCCTATCATCCAATGGCCCCCGTCACCCATGGCTCCTGTCACCCAACGGCCCTTGCCACCCGTGGTCTCCATCACCCACAGCCCGCATCACCCAATGGCCCCTGTCACCCAACAGCCCCTGTCACCCATGTGCTGGACACCCCCAGTGTCCTCCCGCTGTCCCCTGGTCTCCCTCGCCCTGCCCCGGTGTCCCCTCCCTGCCCCTGCCCACACTGGTGTCCCTGATGTCCCCTGCCCCTCCCTTGATGTCCCTCCTCCCTGTCCTTCCACTGTCCCCACCAGTATCTCCAGTGTCCCCTGTTCCTATTGTCCCCAACCCCTCCTGTGCCCTCCCGGTGTCCCCATTGCCTCCCAAAGCCCCCCATGGTGCTGTGTCCCCAGTGCCACCAGAGCTTCCTGGTGTCCCCAAGGTCCCCGATGTCCTTCACCAGATGTCAACCTTCTCGTAGACGGGCTCATTGTGGATGACCTCGGGTGACCAGTGTCCCCATTGCCTCCCAAAGCCCCCCATGGTGCTGTGTCCCCAGTGCCACCAGAGCTTCCTGGTGTCCCTAAGGATCCCATGTCCCCGACGTCCCCGTGCCCTCACCAGATGTCAACCTTCTCGGAGACGGGCTCGTTGCGGATGACCTCGGGTGCCATCCAGGCCACAGTGCCAGCGAAGGACATCTTGGTGCTCTTGTCGATGAGCTCCTTGGAGGTGCCGAAGTCCGAGATCTTCACCACGTCGTCGTAGGTGATGAGCATGCTGGGGGGCACCCGCTCAGCGCCACGCCAGTGACACGGGCACCGCACCGCCACCGCATGCAACTGCCGTGGGCATCGTCGGGTCATGGGCATGCCACCACCACGGGCACACCACCACCATGGACATGGCACCACCACCACGGACATGGCACCACCATGGACATGGCACCACCACAGCATCACCATGGACGTAGCACCATCACCATGGACATGGCACCACCACGGACATGCCGCCACCACCACCATGGACATGGCACCACCATGGACATGCCACTACCACCATGGACATGGCACCACCATGGGCACAACACCATCATGGACATGGCACCACCACAGCACCACCATGGACATGGCACCACCATGAGCACAACACCATCATGGACATGGCACCACCACAGCACCACCATGGACATGGCACCACCATGGGCATGCAACTGCCATGAACATGGCACCACCAAGGACATGCAGCTGTCACCAACACACAGCCCCCGAGGATAAGGTACCATCACGGGCCTGACACTGCCACGATCATGCAACCGCCACATGCAGGTCCCCACCACGGGCACCCACCCAGCACCCACGGATGTTCCCCAAGCCCCCCATCCCCGCTCACTTGGGCGACTTGAGGTCGCGGTGGATGATCTTGTGGAGGTGCAGGTAGTTCATGCCGCCGGCGATGCCCATGGACCAGTCGACGAGGAGGGAGGGGGTGACCTTGCGCCCGGCACGAAGGACCTCGTAGAGCTGGCCCTGGGCGCAGAACTCCATGATGATGCAGTAACAGGGGGCTTGGGTGCACACACCCCTGCAGGCACAGCGGCACCCTCAGGACCACCACATGACCAGTGGGGCCACCCAGCAGCACTGGGGCAACCAGCAGCACTGGGGTACCCAACTTCTTCAAGGCACCCAACATCTCCAATGCACCCAACATCTCCAGGGCACCAAACTTCTCCAGGAAACCCAGCTTCCCCAGGGAACCCAGCATCTCCAGGGCTCCCAACTTCTCCAGGGCACCCAACTTCACCAGGGCACCCAACTTCACCAGGGAACCCAACGTCTCCAGGGCACCCAGCTTCACCAGAGCAGTGTGTCAGTGCCCCGTGTCCTGCCCGACCATGTCCATGGTGCCCCATGGCATGTCCGTGACCTCCATGCCTGTCCCATGGCATGTTCGTGCCATGTCCATGCTCATGTTCATGCTCATGCCCATGCTGTGTCCATGCCCATGCCCATGGTGTTCCCTGTGCCCCATGGCCATCATGTCCCTGCTGTGTCCATGCCCATGCCCATGGTGTTCCCCATGCCATGTCCATATCTATGCCACATGCCCATGGCATGTCCATGCCCCATACCATGTCCATGCCCATGCCGTGTCCATGTCCTGTGTCCGTGGTGTTTTCCATGCCCTGTACCCATGAAGTTCTTCATGCCCATGGCTTGCTCATGCCATGTCCATGTTCCATGCCCCATACCATGCCTATGCCCCATGCCGTGTCCATGCCCATGCCCCATAGCATGTCTGTGCCCCATGCCATGTCCGTGCCCCATGCCATGTCCATGCCCCGTGCCCATGGTGTTCTCCGTGCCCTATACCCATGACGCTCTCCATGCCCATGGCTTGCTCATGCCGTGTCCATGTTCCATGCCCCATAGCATGTCCATGCCCCATAGCATGTCCTTGCCACATGCCACGTCCACGCCCACGATGTTCCTCACAACCATGGCTTGTCCGTGCCACATCCACGCTCCATGACCATGGCTCACCCATGTCCACACTATGTCCATGGTTTCCCCATGGCGTCCCCATGCCCACCCCGTGCGCCTGCCCCACACCGTGCCCCACGCCCCCTCACTTGAAGGTGATGATGTTGGGGTGCTTGAGCTTGCGCAGGTGTTTGATGTCAGTCTCCTTGAGGTCCCGCACCTTCTTCACGGCCACCTCCTCCCCGTGGAAGCGGCCCAGGAAGACGGCGCCCTGCGCCCCACTGCCCACCCACTGCAGGTCCAGGATCTCCTCGAACGGCACCTCCCAGGGGGCTGTGGGCACCCCCGTCAGCACCCCCATATCAGCACCCCCATATCAGCACCCCCACATCAGCAACCCCCCCCCCCGCATCCCAGTACCCCAATCTCTGCCCCATAGCACCCTCCCCGCCCCATAGCACCATCCTTGCCCCCTTGCACCCTCCCCACCCCATAGCCCCCTCCCTGCCCCATAGCATCCTCCTTTGCCCCACAGCACTGTTCCTTCCCCCTTGCCCCCTTCTTTGCCCCCTTTTACCTCCCTCCACCCCATGCACCCCCCCCACCCCTTGCCCTCCCTGCCCCATAGCACCCTCCCAGCCCCATAGCACCCTTCTTTCCCCCTTGCTCCCTTCTTTGCCCCATAGCCCCCTCCCAGCCCCATAGCCCCCCTGCCCACCCCTTCTTTGCCCCATTGCACCCTTCTTTCCCCCTTGCCCCCTTCTTTGCCACCTTGCTCCCACCTTGTCCCCCTGGACCCTTCTTTGCCCCATAGCCCCCTCCCTGCCCCATAGCACCATCCTTTGCCCCCTTGCACCCTTCTTTGCCCTCTTGTACCCTCCCTGCCCCATAGCACCCTTCTTTCCCCCTTGCTCCCTTCTTTGCCCCATAGCCCCCCTGCCCACCCCTTCTTTGCCCCATTGCACCCTTCTTCGCCCCATAGCCCCCTCCCTGCCCCATAGTACCATCTTTTGCCCCCTTGCCCCCTTCTTTGCCCCATAGCCCCCTCCCTGCCCCACAGCACCCTTCTTTCCCCCTTGCTCCCTTCTTTGCCCCCTTGCTCCCTTCTTTGTCCCATAGCACCCTCCCTGCCCCACAGCACCCTCCCAGCCCCCTTGCACCTTCCCAGCCCCATAGCTCCCACCCCCCCAACGCCCCATAGCGCCCCCCCCGCGCCCCCAGCCCCACCTTCCTGGGGGTGCTTGTGCTCGGCGGCGTAGGCTTTGCCGATCATGGTCCAGACGGGCTTGAGGCAGCCAAAGAGCCCCTCCAGGAACCCCCCCCCCCGCCTGGCACCTCAGGGGGGCACCCTCGGGGGCCAGGGGGCCCGCGCCCTCAGGGCCAAGCTCGGGGTGGCGGGGTGGCCCCCCGCGACGGGGGGGCCAGGCTTCGGGGGGGGCGGCGGCGGGGGGGCCGGCGGCGGGGGGGGGCGGGCAGGACGTCACGCAGGACGCACTGGGTGGGGGTCAGCTCCTGCTCGGGGGTCCCGTCCGAGCCCAGTGCCAGCGAGGGGGGAGGGCGTCCGCGTCTCGTGCAGGCAGGCCATGGCGGGGGGGGGGGGGAATGTCCCCGCGCCCCCCCCCCGTGTTCCCCCGGCCTGCGGGAGGGGGGCATTAGCACCCCCCCCTTGTACCCATCAGCACCCCCCCCCATTACATCCATGGGCACCCCTTTATATGTGTGGGACCCCCCTTGCACCCAGCCCCCCCCCCTTCCCATTGCACCCATGTGCCCCCCCTTACACCCATGGGTGCCCCCCCCATTGCACCCATGGTCACCCCTTTATATGTGCGTGACCCCCCTTGCACCCAGCCCCCCCCCCCCCATTGCACCCATGTGCCCCCCCTTGCACCCATGGGTGCCCCCCCATTGCACCCATGGTCACCCCTTTACATGCATAGACCCCCCCCCTTGCACCCAGCCCCCCCCCATTGCACCCATGTGCCCCCCCTTGCACCCATGGGTGCCCCCCCTTTGCACCCATGGTCACCCCTTTATATGTGCGTGACCCCCCTTGCACCCAGCCCCCCCCCCCCCATTGCACCCATGTGCCCCCCCTTGCACCCATGGGTGCCCCCCCTTGCACCCATGGTCACCCCTTTACATGCATAGACCCCCCCCTTGCACCCATGGGCACCCCTCTTACCCGTGCCCCCCCCCCCCCCTTGCACCCATAGACACCCCTGTACATGCATGTGCCCCCCCTTGAACCCAGGCCCTCCCGCCCCTTTCACCCATGGGCCCTCCCCACCTGGCACCCATGGGCCCCCCCTTGCACCCATGGGCAGCCCCCCCTTGCACCCATGTGTCACCCCCCCCGCTTTGCACCTATAGGCCCCCTTCATCGCCCTTATGGGGGCCCCCCCTTGCACCCAAGGGCACCCCCCATTGCACCCATGGAGACCCCCCCCATTTTAGCCATGGTCACCCCTTTACATGCATGTGCCCCCCTTTTACGCATGCCCCCCCCCCCCCTTGCACCCATGGTCACCCCTGTACATGTATGTGCCCCCCCTTGCACCCATGGGCACCCCTTTTACCCATGCCCCCCCCCCCCCTTGCACCCATAGACACCCCTGTACATACATGTGCCCCCCCTTGAACCCAGGGCCCCCCCCCTTTCACCCATGGGCCCTCCCCACCTGGCACCCATGGCCCCCCCCTTACAGCCCTGGGCACCCCTCCTTGCACACACACCCCCCTTTACACCCATGCCCCCCCCCCTTTGCACCCACTGGCACCCCTTCCTTGCACCCACAGCCCCCCCCATTGCACCCTCATGTGCAATCCCACACGTGTGCACCCCCTTACACACGTGCACCCCCTTACACCCATGTTGCAGCTCCACGTGTGCACCCCCCGTGAATGCACGAGGACCCCCCCGGACATGCACATGCACTCCCTTGCACATGCGTGTGCACCCCTAGCACGTATGTGCACCCCCTTGCACCTGGATGCACCCACACATACACGTGCACCCCCTTACACACATGTGCACCCCTTTATGTGCACCCCCTGGCACACACGTGTGCAGCCGCTTACACACGTGCACCCCCTTGCACACACGTGCACCCCCCATGAGCAGTCCTACACCCCTGGGCACCCCGTGCACCCACGTGCACCCCCTTGCACATGCGTGTGCGACCCTGCACGTGGATGCACACCCCGTCTGCTGTGTGTGCAACCCAGGCGACGTGTGGGCACTCCCTTGCACACTCGCAGCCCTTCTCATATGCGTGCGAGGGGGCGTGCAAGCATGCGAGAGCACACATGGGCGTGCAAGGGGGCACACAAGGGTGCAGGAGAGCACACGAGCGTGCGAGAGGGCACAAGAGGGTGCAAGAGGGCACAAGGGTGAACACAAGCATGCAAGAGGAGCACACGAGCGTGCAAGCCCATGCACAAGCGCACGTGAGCACACGGGAATGTGCAAATGCGCTGGGGGGGGAAACTGAGGCAGGGCCGGGGGGGGGCACCCAGGCGTTCGGTGGGGTCCCGGAGGGAGGGGGGTCAGGCCCGATCCGGCCCCCTGGAAATTTGGGGGGGGGGGGGGAGCTGGGGGGGTTGTTGCCATGGCAACAGCGGAGCCGGCGGATGAGGTCATCACTAAAATTAGGTGGGGGGGGGGTGAGTCACCGCCGGGGGGGGGGGAGGGGGGGCGTGGGCGGGGCTTAGCGTCACCCCGAGGGACCCAGGCGTCCGGGCCCGGGGCGGGGGGGGGGGACGGGAGGGGGGGGACACGACACACGACCCGCCCCTCCAGGTGTCGTGTCCCCCCCCCCCACCGTGGTGACATCACGTCACGCGGTGACGTCATCCCGGTAAGGGATGGAGCCTCCCCCCCTTCCCCCCCCCCCCGCCACCTTCGGCTCCGCGGGGGGAAACTGAGGCAGAAGCGGGGAACCAGCGACCCGGGGAGGGGGGAGGGGGCGGCTCTCTGTCGCGACATGCGACAGCGCCGGTCCCCTGTCGCGACAGAGCGGAGCCGGAGGAGGGGAGCGGGGGAGAGAGCGCCCCCGCGTCGCCCCCGCCGCCATGGCATCTCGGGACACGGCGCCCCGTCGCGACACGAGGAGGGGCGGGGGGAGTGAGAGGGGCTGCGAGGGGCACACGCGTGTGCAAGGGGGTGCACACGCGTGTGCATGGGGGTGCACAGGCCTGGGAGGGGGGCACAGGCCTGTGAGGGGGGGGCACGGCCATGTAGGGGTGCACACGCATGTGCACTGGGCTGCACACACACGTGAGGGTGCACACGCGCGTGTGAGGGGGTGCACAGGCATGTGAGGGGGTGCACACGCGTGTGAGGGGGTGCACACGTGTGTGCAAGGGGTGCAGGTGTGGAAGGGGTGCCACAGGCATGCAAGGGGTGCATGCACATGCAGGGGTGCACACACTGGTGCAATGGGGTGCACACGCTGGTGCAAGGGGGATGCACACACATGTGCAAGGTGATGCACAAGCGTGCCAGGGGGGCACATACATGTAGGGGGGGCACACGTGTGCGGGGGTGCCCATACGCGTGCAAGGCATGCACACACATTCAGGGATGCACATGTGGGTGCAATGGGGTGCACACTCGTGTGCAGGGGGATGCACACACGTGTGCAAGGTGATACACAAGCGTGCCAGGGGGGCACATATATGTAAGGGGGGCACTCACGGGACATGTGTGCGTGCACCTGCATGCCTTGCACACGCGTGTGCAAGGGCACACACGAGCGTGTGTGTGGGTGCAAGCCCACCTCCAAGGGGGGGAGGGGTCACACATGTGCACGGCGCTGCCCACGCCTGTGCACGCGCTCACATACACACGGGGGGGGGGCACACGCGTGTGCAAGAGGCCGCTCTTCCCCCTGCCCCCCCTCCCTCCCCCTCCGAGCCCCCAGGGGGCACCCAGGCGGCCGGGAAGGGGGGGGGGGGGGAGGGGAAAGGGGAGGGTGCGGCCCCCCCCCCCCCCCCCCAACTTCCCCCCCCCCCCCCCGGGCCCGGCCTGACGGGGGGCACCCAGGCGTCCGGGGGTGGGGGAGGGGCGCACGTGTGTCGTGTGTGTGTCGTGTCCCCCCCCCCATCCCCCTCCCGCATCCCGGCCGCATCCCTGGTCCTACCCCCCCCCCCCCCCCCCCCCAACCCCCATCATCCCCGTTCTCCGCCCCCCCCCCCCCCCCCACCTCCTCCCCGGCCTCCTCCCGCCCGGTCCCGGTACCTGGGGAGGGGGGGGGGTCCGGGCCCCGCGCCCGGTGGGGGAGGTTCCGGGGGTGCTGCCGGGGGTGATGCCGGTGGTGCCGGGGCCGGGGCTGGGCCCGGGGCTGGGCGGGCGGGGCCGGTACCGGGGGCCGGTGCCGCGGTCAGGGCGAGCGGCGAAGAACGGCCCCGCCCGGCGCTCGGCGCGGCCCCGCCCCGCCCGCCCCGCCCCGGGCCCGCCGGCACCGGGGACCCCGGCACAGGGACCACCGGCACCGGGGACCACCGGCAACGGGACCACTGGCACCCCTGGACCAGCACCGGGACCCCTATACCGGCACCGGGACCACCGGCACCGGGGACCACCGGCACCGGGAGACCCCAGAACCCCTGGACCAGCACCGGGACCCCTGGACCAGCACCGGGACCACCGGACCAGCACCGGGACCACCGGCACCGGGAGACCCCAGAACCCCTGGACCAGCACTTGGACCCCTATACCGGCACCGAAAACCCCAGCACCGGGAACCCCGGCACCCCTGGACCAGCACCGGGACCCCTATACCTGCACCGGGACCACCGGCACCGGGGACCACCAGCACCGGGAGACCCCAGAACCCCTGGACCAGCACCGGGACCCCTATACCTGCACCGGGGACCACCGGCACCGGGAGACCCGGCACCGGGACCACCAGCACCGGGAGACCCCAGAACCCCTGGACCAGCACTTGGACCCCTGTACCGGCACCGGGAACACCGCACCGGGACCACTGGCACCCTGTGACCGGCACCGGGACCCCTATAGCAGCACCGGGAACACCGGCACCCAGAACCCCAGCACCGGGACCACCGGCACCGGGACCCCTATAGTGGCACCGGGACCACCGGCACCCGGAACCCCAGCACCGGGACCACCAGCACCCCTGGACCGGCACTGGGACCCCTGTACCGAGAACCCCGGCACCGGGAGCCCTGTACTGGCACCTATTCTGGAATCCCTGGACTGGCACCGGGACTACCGGCACCCGGAACCCCAGCACCCCTGGACCAGCACCGGGACCCCTATCCTGGGAACCCCAGCACCAGGACCCCTATACCTGCACCGGGACCCCTATACCGGCAGCCCTGGACTGACATAGGGACCACCGGCACCGGGACCCCCAGGACTGGGACCACCGGCACTCCAGGACCGGAACTGGGCCCCCCATACTGGCACAGGGACCACCGGCACCCCGGGACCGCCACCAGGACCCCTGTACCGGGACCACTGGCACCCACCGGCACCCCTATACTGGCACCAGGACCCCTATACTGGCACCAGAACCCATACTGGCACAGGGACCCCTATACCAGCACTGGGACCACCAGCACCAGGACCCCTCTACTGGTAACAGGACCACCAGGACTGGGACCCCTATAATGGCACTGGGACCCCAATACCAGCACCCAGGACCACCACCACTGGGATGCCTGTAATGGCACTGGGACCCCCATACCAGCACTGGGACCACCAGTACCAGGACCCCTCTACTGGCACTGGGACCACTGGCAGCTGGGACCCCAATACCGGCACCGGGACCCCTATAATGGCACTGGGACCCCAATACCAGCACCCAGGACCACCACCACTGGGATGCCTATAACGGCACTGGGACCCCAATACCAGCACTGGGACCACCAGTACCAGGACCCCTCTACTGGCAACATGACCACCAGGACTGGGACCCCTATACCGGCACTGGGACCCCTATACTGGCACTGGGACCATTGGCACCTGGGACCCCAATACCGGCACCAGGACCCCTATATTGGCACCTGGGACCCCTATAATGGCACTGGGACCCCTGTACTGGCACTGGGACCACCAGCACCTGGGACCCCTATAATGGCACTGGGACCCCCATACCAGCACTGGGACCACCAGTACCAGGACCCCTCTACTGGCACTGGGACCACTGGCAGCTGGGACCCCAATACCGGCACTGGGACCCCTATAATGGCACTGGGACCCCAATACCAGCACCCAGGACCACCACCACTGGGATGCCTATAACGGCACTGGGACCCCAATACCAGCACTGGGACCACCAGCACCAGGACCCCTCTACTGGTAACAGGACCACCGGGACTGGGACCCCTATACCAGCACTGGGACCCCTATACTGGCACTGGGACCATTGGCACCTGGGACCCCAATACCGGCACCAGGACCCCTATATTGGCACCTGGGACCCCTATAATGGCACTGGGACCCCTGTACTGGCACTGGGACCACCAGCACCTGGGACCCCTATAATGGCACTGGGACCACCAGTACCAGGACCCCTCTACTGGCACTGGGACCACTGGCAGCTGGGACCCCAATACCGGCACTGGGACCCCTATAATGGCACTGGGACCCCAATACCAGCATCCAGGACCACCACCACTGGGATGCCTATAACGGCACTGGGACCCCAATACCAGCACTGGGACCACCAGTACCAGGACCCCTCTACTGGCAACATGACCACCAGGACTGGGACCCCTATACCGGCACTGGGACCCCTATACTGGCACTGGGACCACTGGCACCTGGGACCCCTATAATGGCACTGGGACCCCAATACCAGCACCCAGGACCACCAGTACCAGGACCCCTGTACTGGCACTGGAACCCCTATATTGGCACCGGGACCACCAGGACTGGGACCCCTATATCGGCACTGGAACCACCAGCACTGGAACCCTATACTGGTACTGGGACCACCATTACCAGGACCCCTATAACAGCACTGGGACCCCAAATCATACTGGAACCCCCCCAGCACCAGCAGCACTGGGACCCCCCAGGAGCAGGACCAGGACCCCCCAGTCTCCCTTGGGACCCCCCAGCACTGGGACTGGGACCTCCCCAGTATCCTCCACCAGCCCCAGCACCACATGGGGGCCCCAGTGCAGTCCCAGTGCTCCCAGTATATGTGTGATTCTGTCCCCAGTGCTCCCAGTCTGACCCCTGAGCTCCCAGTATGAGTGTAATTCTGTCCCCAGTGCTCCCAGTTTGCTTCCAGTACTCCCAGTCCAGGTGTCCCTGTTCTCGCTGCTCCCAGTCTGTCCCCACTGCTCCCAGTATGGGGGTGATTCTGACCCCAGTGCTCCCAGTCCGTCCCCAGTGCTCCCAGTTCAGGTGTCCCTCTGTCCCCAGTGCTTCCAGTCTGTCCCCAGTGCTCCCAGTCTGGGTGTCCCTGTCCCCAGTGCTCCCAGTCTGACTCCAGTGCTCCCATTTCAGGTGTCCCTCTGTCCCCAGAGCTCCCAGTCTGGGTGTTTCTGTGTCCCCACTGCTCCCAGTCTGACCCCAGTGCTCCCAGTCCAGTTGTCCCCTCATTCCCAGTGCTCCCAGCGCAGGCATCCGTTTGTCCCCACAGCCCCTTGTCTGTCCCTGTCACACCCTGGCCGTCCCAGCTGGTTCCAGTCTGACCATTGTCACCGCTGCCCTGTCCCCATCACTGCCTGTCCATCCGTCCCCTCCCTCCCTGTCTGTCCGTCCCATTACACCATGGCTGTCCCCACTGTCCCCTGTCCGTCTGTCCCCATCTGCCCCTGTCACACCCCATCTGTCCCCACTGTCCCCAATGTCCTCTGCCCCATGGGGGTGGTCCCCACTGGTCTTCATCCATCCCTGTCCCACCCTCATCATCTGTCCCTGTCGCTCCCAGTCTGTCCCCATTGTCCCCATCCATGGACCGCTCTCCATCCCTGTCCCACCTGGTCTGTCCCCATCCCACCCCATCTGTCCCCACTGTCCATCCCCTGTTGGTCCCTGTCCCATCCCGCCTGTCCGTCTGTCCCCATCCCACTCCATCTGTCCGTATTGTTCCCATCCACTGACCCCTCTTGACCCCTGTCCCACCCTCTCTGTCCCTGTCCCATCCTGTCCATCTGTCCCCATCCCACCCTGTCTGTCCCCAGTGTCCCCATCAACTTGTGTTGATCCTTGTCCATCCCTGTCCCACCCCGTCCGTCTGTCCCCATCCTGCCCTAACTGTCCCCCTTGTCCCCATCCATCTGTCCCTGTCCCATCCTGTCCCTCTGTCCCTGTCCCACCCTGTCTGTCCCCACTGTCCCCATCCACTGACCCCTCTTGACCCCTGTCCCACCCCCTCTCTCCATCCCTGTCCCACCATGTCCATCTGTCTGTCCCCATCCCACCCTGCCTGTCCCCATTGTCCCCATCCATCCACCCTGCTTGGTCCCTGTCCATCCCTGTCCCTCTGTCCCTGTCCCACCCTGTCTGTCCCCACTGTCCCCTCCTGACCCCTGTCCCACCCCCTCTCTCCATCCCTGTCCCACCATGTCCGTCTGTCTGTCCCCATCCCACCCTGTCCCCACTGTCGCCTCCATCCATCCCTCCCCCCCGCCCGCAGCAGAGCCCCCACAGCCCCTTGGCCCCGCCCCCGGGGTCCTCCACCTTCCCAGCATTCCTTTGCGCGGGGGGTTGTGGGAAGCGTAGTCCGACGGGGAGGGGGGAGCGGCAGCGGTAGCTGCCGCTCCCCCCTCCCCGTCGGACTACGCTTCCCACAACCCCCCGCGGCGCCCCGATCCCATCGTGCCCCGCGGCTGGGGCGGGCAGCGGGCGCCCCCTGGCGGCGCGGGCGGCGCGGGCGGCGGGACGGAGCGCGGCGGGGATGAGCGAGGAGGGGGCGGGCGGCGGGGCCAGGCGGAGCGGCGGCTTCCCCAGGTACCGAAGATCGTCCCCCCCTCCCTCCCCCCCACCCCGTACCGGGATAGACAACCCCCTCCCCAAACCGGGAACCCGCCCCCCCCGCCCCCCCCACCCCGAGATTGAGGCCTACTCCAGGCCTGCGGGCCTTTCCCTTGGTCACCGGGCCTGTACGTTGCGTGAGGGGATGGGGGGGCTAAAGGCCTGGCCCTTTGTGGCGGCGCCACCCCTGTCCCCATGCAATATGGTGGCTCCATCCCTGTCCCCACCCCTGTCACCGTGTCCCGGCGGTATGTGGCAGTGCCACCACTGTCTCCATGTCCTCCTCCTACACGGCAGTGCCACCCCTGTCCCCATACTGTGTGACAGTGCCATCCCTGTTCCCGTGTCCCCACACTGCGTGGGGGCTCCTGCCCTGTCCCCATGTCCCATACCGTGTGGCAGTGCCATCTCTGTCCCCATGGCATGTGGTGGTGCCACCCCTGTCCCCATGGCATGTGGTGATGCCACCCCTGTCCCCATATCCCTATGCTGTGTGGCAGTGCCATCCCTGTCCCCGTGTCCCCATGCTGTGTAGTGGCTCCATCTCTGTCCCCACCCCTGTCCCTGTGTCCCCATGGCATGTGGTGGTGCCACTCCTGTCTCCATGTCCCCATACTGTGTGACAGTGCCACCCCTGGGCCCGTGTCCCCACGCTGTGGGGGGGCTCCAGCCCTGTCCCCATGTCCCCATACTATGTGGCAGTGCCACCTCTGTCCCCATATCCCCATACTGCATGGCAATGCCATCCCTGTCCCCACCCCTGTCCTTGTGTCCCCATACTGTGTGGCAGTGCCACCCTGTCCCCATGTCCCCATGCCCTGTGGTGGTGCCACCCCTGTGACCGTGTCTCCATGCTGTGGGGGTGCTCCAGCCCTGTCCTTGTGTCCCCATACTGTGTGGCAGTGCCACCCCTGTCCCCATATCCCCCACGCAGCGTGGCTGTGTGAGCCTCTCCCACCCCCCCATTCCCCCTATTCTGGATCCACCACCGGTCCCCTCTGGCCCCTGCTGGGGCTGGTGACACCTCTGTCCCCATGCCAAGTGGCAATGCCACCCGGTTCCCCATATCCCAATGCCCTGAGGTGATGCCATGCCTGTCCCTATGTCCCCCATGCAGCGTGGCCATGCCAACCTCTCCCACCACCCCACTCCCCCCCAGTCCGGACCCCCCACCGGTCCCCTCTGACCCCTTCTGGGGGCTGGTGACACCCCTGTCCCCATGCCAAGTGGCAATGCCACCCAGTTCCCCATATCCCAATGCCCTGAGGTGATGCCATGCCTGTCCCTATGTCCCCCATGCAGCGTGGCCGTGCCAACCTCTCCCACCACCCCACTCCCCCTCAGTCTGGACCCTCCACTGGTCCCCTCTGACCCCTTCTGGGGGCTGGTGACAGCCCTGTCCCCAGCCTGGAGCAGATGCTGGCCGCCAACCCCGGGAAGACGCCCATCAGCCTCCTGCAGGAATATGGCACTCGCATAGGCAAGACCCCCGGCTACGACCTCCTGAAGGCCGAGGGACAAGCCCACCAGCCCAACTTCACCTTCCGTGTCACCGTTGGGGACATCAGCTGCACCGGTGGGTCCCTGTCACCTTCTATTTCCAGGCTGTCCCCCTCCTCACCCTCCCTGGCGTGGGGGGATTCCCCCCCGCGCCGGGGAGGGTGAGGAGGGGGACAGCCTGGAGAGGGTGACATGGGGTGGATCTCACTTCCCTGGGGTCTTTGGGGACAGTGGGGACACAGGGATTGTCTCCAGGGGTGGTGGTGGGGGCGGATGTGCTGGGTGATCCCTAGAAGTGGGTTGTGGGGAGTGGGGGTGGGAAATTTCCCGGGAACCCTAAAAAAAATGGGATCTGGGGGGGGACGGGACGGGGAAATTGCTTGGGATCCGGATGCCTGGGACAGTTGGGGATCCCCTGGGACCCCAAAAAAGTGAGTCCTGGGAGGGGGGATCACCTGGGATCCTCTGGGACCCCAAAAAAAGGGGTCCGGGGGTGGTGGTGGTGGTGAATTACCTGGGATTCTGATGGCTGGGATACTCAGGGATCCCGTGGGACCCCCATAAAGTGGGTCCTGGTGGGGGGAATCACCAGGGATCCCAAAAAAAGGGGTCCTGACAGGGCATGGACATCTGGGACACTCGGGGATCCCCTGGGACCCCAAAAATTGAGTCCTGGGGGGGGATATTACCTGGGATTCTGATGTCTGGGACACTTGGGGATCCCCTGGGACCCCAAAAAAGTGGGTCATGATGGGGGGATCACCTGGGATCCTCTGGGACCCCAAAAATTGGGTCCTGGTCATGGATCTCCCCCCCCCCCCCCAATGCTTGGGATGCTCAGGGATCCCCTGGATCCCCAAAAAAACAAGGCTTGGAGGGGGATTGCCCGGGACCTCGATGCCTGGGATACTCAGGAGTCCCTTGGGACCCCAAAATTGGGTGCTGGTGGGGGATCCTGATGCCTGGGGATCCCCTGAGATCCCCAGAAGTGGGTGCTGGTGGGGGTTCCTGGAACACTCAGGGATCCCCTGGGGCCCCCCAAAAATGGGTCCTGGTGGGGGATCACCTGCGACCCTGATGCCTGGGACCCTCGGGGACACCCTGGGTTATGGCAGAGGGACCCCCCAGGACCCCGACACCGGGACTGTGGAAGCTCAAACCGCAGTCTGTGGGTCTGCGGGGGGTTTAGGGGGGCCCCCAGGTGTGTGTCCCCCCCCCCCCGACTCAGCCGGTGTCTCCCTCAGGGCAGGGGCCCAGCAAGAAGGCGGCAAAGCACAAGGCGGCGGAGGTGGCCCTGAAGCTGCTCAAAGGGGGGGACATGCTGGAGCCCACCGCCTCCCAGGAGCCCAGGTGAGGGGGGGACGGGGTTCTCGGGGTGCTGGCAGGGTCAGGGTGGGGGTCAGGGTGGGGTTGGAGGGAGCTGGGGGAGGCCAGGGGGTCCTGGGTGCACAGGGGAGGGTGTTGAGTGTGTCCAGGAGGTGCTGGGGGGGAGTTTGGGGTGCTCTGGAGGGCTGGAGGGGGTGTGTGTCTGGGTGGTTTGGGGGTACCCAGGGGGGTTTGGGGGTACCACAAGGGGTTGGGAGTACCCCAGGGGTGCAGGGCACCCAGGCCCAGGGGGTTTTGGGGGGGGTCTGTGGGGGGTTGAGAGCACCCAGGGGAGTTTGGGGGTACCTAGGGGGTTGGGGATCCCAAGGGGCTTGGGGGTGCCCAGGGGGGGTTGAGGGTACCCAGGCAGGTCTGGGGGTGCCCAGGGTGGGTCTAGGGGTGTGTGGGGGGGGAGGGTTAGGGGTGTCTTAGGGGTCCTGAGGGAATTGGGGGTGCCTGGTGGTGGTGGGAATTGGAACACTGGGGGGCCTGGGGGTCCCGAGGGAATTGGGGGTGCCTGGGGGGCCAGGGGAATTGGGGGTGCCTGTGGGGGGAACACCAGGGGGGGTGGGACCCCCAAGGAAATTAGGGGTAACTGGACGGGGGTGGGAACACCAAGGTGTCTGGGGGCTCCCGAGGGAATTAGGGGTGCCTGGGGGGGGGTGGGGGGTCCCAAGGGAACTGGGGGTGGCCAGGGGGGTAGGAGGGAGGTTTGGGGGGGCCGGCTCAGGCATTAACGTCTCCCCCTTTTATCCCCAAGCTCTCCTTTCCCCCCAGAGCCCCTGGCTGAGCTCAGCCCCACGGCGCCCCCCCCAGCACCCACCGTGCCCCCCCCCTCACCCAGGTAATGAGGTGGGGGGCACCCATGTGCTGGGGCTGGGCGGAGGGGGGGGCACTGATCCCCCCCAGCTCCCGGCACCCCATTACACTTCCTGCCCCCCCCCAACCCAGGGGTCCTGGCATGGGGGGGGCGCAGAGGTGCCCCCTCCGACCCCCCCCTCATGCCGTGCCCCCTCTGCTCTCCACAGGGGCACCCCCCTGGAGATGAAGACGTCCGTGTCCCCCCCGCAGTCGGAGTGTAACCCCGTGGGGGCCCTGCAGGTGGGTGACACCAGGGGCTGGGGCCCCCCCGACCCCTCCCAGCTTGTTGGCCATCCCCGTTTTGGGGGTGATGAGCCTGTTTTTTGGGGCGGGGGGGGGAGGCCGTGCCCCTTTGTGGGGGACCTTACCCGTTTTGGGGGTGGCAGTGAACTTGGGGGCTGCTTCTCCACAGCTGGGGCGGGGGGGGGCTCTTGTCCCTTTTTGGGACAGTTATCCCCATTTTGGGGTCAGTTATCCAAGTTTTGGGGTCAGTTATCCCGGTTTTAGGGATGATCGGCCCGTTTTGGGGACAATTATCCCTGCTTTGGGGACAGTTATCTCCATTTCAGGGACAGTTATCCCCGGTTTGGGGACGGTTATCCCTGGTTTGGGGTTGGTGGACCCATTTCAGGGACAGTTATTGCTATTTTGGGGACGGTTATCCCCGTTTTGGGGACGATTATCCTCATTTTGGGGACAGTGAACCCGTTTTGGGGACAGTTCTCCCCATTTCAGGGACGATTATCCTCCTTTGGGGGACAGTCATCCCTGTTTTGGGAACAGTTATCCCCATTTTGGGGACAGTTATCCCATTTTGGGGACAATTTTCCCATTTTGGGGACGTTTATCTCCATTTTGGGGACAGTTATCCCCTTTTTGGGGACGTTTATCTCCATTTTGGGGACAGTTATCCCCATTTTGGTGATGGTTATCCCCCTTTTGGGGACGGTTATCCATTTTGGGGATGGTGGACCTGGTTTGGGGACGGTTATCCCCATTTTGGGGACATTTATCCCCATTTTGGTGATGGTTATCCCCATTTCAGGGACAGTCATCCCTGTTTTGGGGACCGTTATCTCCATTTTGGGGATATTTATCCTGATTTTGGGGACAATTATCCTCATTTTGGGTGCAGCTGGACCCCTTTTGGGGCTGTCCCTGCCCGTTTGGGTGCTGGCAGCGCCCGTTTTGGGGGTGGCGGCTCCTTTCTAGGGGTAGCTACCCTATTTGGAGGGGGGAGCATACCCCTGCCCTGCATGGACCCCCCCCCGTTTTGCCCCCCCCAGGAGCTGGTGGTGCAGAAGGGCTGGCGCCTGCCCGAGTACACGGTGACGCAGGAGTCGGGGCCGGCGCATCGCAAGGAGTTCACCATGACCTGCCGCGTGGAACGCTTCGTGGAAATCGGTACGGACCCCCCCCCCCCCCGGGGGAGGGCAGGGGGTGGGGGAGGGACAGGGCAGGGCGAGGGGCTCACCTGGGTGTCCCTTGTCCCGTCTCCCCCCACCCCCGGCAGGCAGCGGCACCTCCAAGAAACTGGCCAAGCGCAACGCGGCCGCCAAGATGCTGGTGCGGATCCACAACGTGCCCATGGAGCCGCGGGAGGGCAGCGAGGCCGAGGGCGAGGAGGAGCAGTTCTCCATGGTAACCCCCCCCAGGGCCTGGTTTGGGGGGCGGGCAACGAGGAGGTGGGGGGCACGGGCACCCCAAGCGGTTAATAGAAGGGACACAGGCACCCCAAAGGGATAACAGGGGGGATATGGACACCCCAATGGGTTAACAGGCAATACGGGCTCCCCAAGGCCACCCAAGGGATTAATGGGGGGGGGACACGAGCACCCTGAGGGGTTAATGGGGGGGATATGGGCACCCCGAGGGGCTAACGGGGGATATGGGCACCCTGAGGCCACCCCAAAGGGCTAACGGGGGAGACATGGGCACCCCCAGGGGTTACGAGGGGACATGGGCACCCCAAGGCCACCCCGAGGGGATAACGGGGCGAGGACACGGGCACCCTGAGGCCATCCTGAGGGGCTAATGGGGGTCACGGGCACCCCGAGGGGCTAACGGGGGGGATATGGACACCCCGAGGGGTTGATGGAGGGGGGGGGGACACGGGCACCCCGAGGGGTTGGGACAGGTTCCCCGTGTTGGGGTCCCTGCAATTCCTGAGCCCTTGTGTCCCCATGGGGTGGGGGGTTTGGAGGGTCCATGAGCCCCCCATGTCCCTTGGGGGTCCCTGTGTGGGAGCCTGGGTGGTCCCTGAGCCCCCATATCCTCATGGGGAGATCTGGATGGTCCCCTTGTCCCTAGAGAGGGTCTGGATGGTCCCCATGTCCTCGGGGAGGGTCGGAAGGGTCCCACTGTCCCCGGGGGGCATCTGGGTGGTCCCTACATCCCCGGGGGCGGATCTGGATGGTCCCCACGTCCCCTCAGGGGGTCAGGATGGGCCCCACGTTCTGGGCGGGGGCGGGTGGTGGTGGGGGGTGTGTGTGTGTCTGGGTGGTCTCCACATCCCCTGGGGGTATCAGGAGGGTCCCGCTGTCCCTGGGGTGGGTGGGCAGGTCCCCGAAGCTCCCTGTCCCCGCAGGCTGGTCCCCGTCTGGAGGGGCTGCGTGGCCGGGCCCCCGGCTGCACCTGGGACTCGCTGCGGAACTCGGCGGGCGAGAAGATGCTGCAGCTGCGGAGCCACCCCCTGGCACCCATGGGCGCGGGGGCCTGCGCCCTCCTGCAGGAGCTCTCCCAGGAGCAGAGCTTCGCCATCAGCTACCTCGACATCGGTGGGTGCCCCCCCCCTCCTCCTTCCCTGAGCACCCCCCCCGGCCCTTGTGGGTGCCCCGGCTCAGGGGTGGTTTGAGGTGTGTGTGTGTGGGGGGGTCTGGTGGGTCTTGGGTACCCCAACACCAGGCTCAGGAGTGGTTTGGAGGGGTTTTGGGGGGTTTGGAGGGAAGTTGAGGGGTCTTGGGTGCCCCAACCCTGGGGCTTGGGGGTGTCAGGAGGGTCTAGGGAGGGTTTTGGGGGGGGGGATTGGGTGGTCTTGGGTGCCCCAACTCTGGGCTCAGGAGGGGTTTGGGTCATTTGGAGGGGGATTTGAGGGGGTTTGAGGGGTCTTGGGTGCCCCAACCCCAGGCTTGGGGATGTCAGGGGTGGTTTGGGGGGGGGGCTGGGGGGGTCTTGGGTGGTTTGGAGGGGGGCTGGGGGGTCTTGGCTGCCCAAACCCTGGGCTCAGGGGTGGTTTGGGGGGGTTTTAAGGGGTCTCGGGTGCCCCAGGCTCAGGGAAGGGTTTGGGGGGGGGGAGGTTGAGGGGTCTTGGGTGCCCCAACCCTGGGCTTGGGGGTGTCAGGGGGGGGTTTAGCAGGGTTGGGGGAGCGTTAAGGGGTCTTGGGTGCCCCCAAATCCCAGCTCAGGGGTGGTTTGGGGGGGGGGGGATCTGGGGGGGGGTCTCGGGTACCCCAACCTCAGGCTCGGAAGTGGTTTGGGGGGATCTAGGGGGTGTTGGGTGCCTCAATCCCAGGTTAGGGGGTGTCAGGAGGGTCTGGGGGGGGGGATCCTGTGTGACGGTGCCCCCCCCCCGCCCTGTATCCCCCCCCCCCCTTCCCCAGACGCGCTGAGCCTGAGCGGGCTGCACCAGTGCCTGGTGGAGCTCTCGACCCAACCGGCCACCGTTTGCCACGGGGCGGCCCCCTCCCGCGACGGCGCCCGCTCCCAGGCCGCCCGCAACGCCCTCCAGTACCTCCGCATCATGGCGGGGGGCAAGTGACACCCAGCCCTCCCCCCCCCCCCCCCCCCCAACCCCCCACCCCCCACCCGGCCACGACCCACGGACGGACCCACGGATGCTGCCACGGACCCACAGACAGACCCCCAGACTCCCTGCCCCGACACATGGACCTTGGGGGTGGGGGCAATGCCTGGACCCACTGGGGGGCACCCACCCGGCCCCCACCCCACAGACGCACCCCCGGGGGCACCCGGACGGACAGATGGACACACAGACACATGCCCCCCCCCCCTCGCCCCCCCCCCCAGACGGAGCCTGGACAGAGCTCGGGGCCTGGGGGCACCCTCCGTCCTGGCTCCTTCCCTGGGGGGGCGACGGGGGTCCCCAGGCGCCAACCAGCCCCTGGGAATAAAGCTGGGGGGGTTTGTAAACTCCCGGGGTCGGTGTGTTTTTGGGGGGCGGGGGGGGTCGGAGGGGGCAGTTGGGGGGCTGAAAGGGGGCAGGAACCCCCCCACCCCCCACCCCATCCCCAGGGGACAAAACCAGAGTTCGGGGGGGGGGGGGGGGTGGCACCAGTTTATTGGGGGACGGAGGGACCCACGGACGGACGGACCCACGGAGGGACTTGAGGACGGAGGGACGGACTCGGGGCCAGGTCTCCAGATGGACAGACGGCTCCGGGGACGGACGGACGGACGGACGGAGGGACGGACGGACGCTCAGCGGCGGCGGCCGAAACGCTGCGGCGTTGCCATGGTCCAGAACGGGGCGACCGGAGGGTCCCAACTGCGGGGGCTGAGCCGGGCCTGGGCCCCCCCCTGCGGCCCCCGCCCCAACCTGCCGCGGGGACACCGGCACGGCTGACACCCGCCGGCGGGACGGACGGACGGGGACGGACAGACGGACAGACAGACGGACGGGGTGGATGGACAAGGATCCACCAAGGATGGATGGGGACGGATGGGGGACAGAGGGAGAAAGAGGGATCTAGAGGGACGGACGGGGATGGACAAACGGACGGGGGGGACAGGCACGATGGGGACAGACGGACACGGGTGACATGAGGACAGGCGGATGGAAGGGGACGGAGTGCTGTGGATGGATGGGGACAGTAGGACGGACAGACGGACGGATGGGGACGGACTGAGGAACGGGGACAGACGGGGACGGACAGACACGGGATGTACGGGGACAGACGGACACCAACGGGGACAGACGGACACCAACGGGGACACCCATCCCGGCGCCGCCCCGGCCACCCCATTGTCCCCTCTGGTTGCCCCCCAACCACCCGGCTCCTTCCCCACCTTTGGGGTCCCCATGATGTCCCCAAACACCTGGAGCCTCCCCAGCCCCGACGGCCCCGCAGCGCCCTGGTGTCCCCGGTCCCCCCCGGTGTCCCCTGTCCCCCCCCGGTGTCTCCAAGCCCCCCAGGCCCCCCCGGTCCCCCCCGGTCCCGCTCACCTCTGTGGCTGGAGGAGGGACCCGGGGCTGCGGCGCTGCAGGGACCGGAGCAGCGCCCCCAGGGCGGCGGCGGCGGCGGCCGAAGGGGGCGGCCCCGGGGGGGCGGCGGCGGCGGCGACCTGTGGAGGAGTCGGACGTGTTGGGGGGGGTGTCACGACAGCCCCGGGCCCGGGGAGGGGGGGGGTGCGCCCCCCCCCTTCCCCAAACCCGAGAAGCTCTCCCGGAGCGGGCGCATCCAACCCCGACGGCGCGGAACGGGGCTCACCGGGGCCGGGCCGGGGTCGGGGGCTCCGGGGCAGCAGCGGGCGGAGCGGAGGGTCCCCGCCAGCAGCAGCACCAACAGCAGCCGCCGCCCCGCCATCGCCCCCGCCGCCCCCCGCCGCCGCCGCCGCCTCCTCTTATAGCGGGGCCGGGCCGGGCCGGGCCGCCGGGGGGGGTCCCGGGGGAGCGGGAGGCGGCGGGGATCAATCCCGGCCCCGCCGCCGTTAATGAAACCCATTTACCAGCCGCGACAGCCGCCACCGGGGACGGACGGACGGACGGGATGGATGGACGGGGGTGGCACCGCACACCCCCCCCCCGCCCCGGGACTCAACCGGCACCGTCGGGACGCCGGGGTTCGCCCCCAGCCCGTCCCCGGGACCCCCCCCAACCCGGATCGGGACACCCCGAAAACGGAGCCCGGCCTCGCCCCGTCCCGGAACGGGACCCCTCCCCTGCACCGAGCCCCACCGCCCCCCTCGACTCCGGTCCCCGGGACCCCCCGCCCCGTCCCCGGGACCCCTCCCCCGCCCCGACCCCCCCACCGTCCCGGCCCCGGGACCCCCGGCCCCCCCCCACCCCGCGGCCGCTCCGCCGCGGCTCGTTGTCGCCACCCGGTGGCCGCGGCGCGTTCCTGCAGCCCCGACGGGGCGGTTCCGGCTCCACCGCTCCCAGGGACCCCCCCCCTCCGCCCCCCCCGCGGTTCACCCGCTGCCTCCGACCCAAATCCAGCTGAAATCGCCCCAAATGCTCAGCCCGAGGGGCTCCCGGGCCACTGCGGCGGCCCCGTGTGTCCCCTCCAAGCGGGCTCACCTGCAGCGTCACCCCGGTGGGTGACAGTCCCGTGGTGTCCCCCGGCAGCTCTGATGGCTGGACGGTGTCACCCCGGTGGGTGACAGCCCCACAGTGTCCCCAAACAGCCCTGATGGGCAGACAGTGTCACCCATCAGTGGGTGACAGCCCCATGGTGTCCTCAGGCAGCTCTGATGGCCGACGGTGTCACCCAGGTAGGTGACAGCCCTGCGGTGTTCCCAGGCAGGTCCAATGGCCACATGGTGTCACCCCCAGTGGGTGACAGCCCCAGTGTCCCCAACCAGGTCTGATGGGTGGATGGTGTCACCCAGGAGGGTGACAGCCTCACAGTGTCCCCAACCAGGTCTGATGGGTGGATGGTGCCACCCCAGTGGTTGACAGCCCCTCAGTGTCCCCAGGAGGGTGACATCCCCATGGTGTCCCCAACCGGGTCTGATGGGCCACATGGTGTCACCTGGGTGGGTGGACAGCCTCACAGTGTGCCCAGTGGGTGACATCCCCATGGTGTCCCCAACCAGGTCTGGTGGCCGGATGGTGTCACCTTGGTGGGTGACATCCCCACGGTGTCCCCCAGGTGGGTGACATCCCCATGGTGTCCCCAACCAGCTCCGACGGCCCGGACGATGCCCCCCCCCCAGACGATGGCTGAGCTTTGTCCCTCCCAGCCCTGTCCCCTCACCCAGCGACACCCCCCCCGGGTATGTGTGTGTCCCCCCCCCCCCCGTCCGGGGTGTCCCCGGGACAAGGTGACCGCGGGGGTGTCCCCGGGGGAGCACAATGAGGGGGCGCAGCCGCCGGCTCCTGGGTAATATTTAATGTGATATTTGTATTTGCAGCATAAATAAAAGGCACGTTACATCCGTACGACGCGGCCGGGGGGGGGGGGGAAGACATGTGTGTCCCCCCCACCCCAAGTCTCCCCCCCCCCCCCCCCCAACTCCGTGTCCCCGGGCCCCCGCGCGGAGGGGGAGGGGGGGGCTGTGAGGACCCGCTCACAGGAGCCCGTGGGGACTGGGGGTCCCGGGGGGGCCGCGGGGGGGGGGGGGGGGTGTTAGAGCTAGAAAACCCTTTGGTTGCGTTGGGGGGGGGCCATAATATAGGTCTATATAGGGCTGGATACACGATAGATATGGGGGGGGCTATAGATACTGCACCCACGTGGTTACGCTTTTTTTTTTGGGGGGGGGGGGGGTGTCCTTTTTCTTGGCTTTTTTCCGTTATTGATCGTCAAAGCTCGTCGTACAAAGCAGCTGGGGGGGGGGGGGACACGGGGTCGCGGGGGGGGGACACACACCCAGGACCCTCCTCTCGGGTCCCTCGGTGGCCGCTGCCGGAGCCCTCCTGGGCAGGAAAATGGGGGGGAATCAAACAGAAATTGGGCCGAAAGTCCAAAAATGACCATTTTTGCCGCCGAGCCCCCCAAAGAGCCAGTTTGGGGGCGGGGGGGGGGGGGGGGGGGGGGGGGGAGA
>NW_027414636.1:0-33644 GCF_964106895.1 Numenius arquata | reverse complement strand
GGGGTGAGGAGCTTCCCGGTGTCCCCAAAGCGACTGGGACCACCCCCCCCCCGCCAGGAGCAGCCGGGGGGGGGGTGGGTGTCTGTGCCACGTGGATGTCGCCCCTCTGCGCCGCCGGGGGTTTTGGGGTGCACCCGAAAACGGGGTTTTATTTCTCGCTCCCCAGAAAGAAAGATGTTTGGGGGGGGGGGGGGTGTCTTGGGGGGGGGGGGCTGTAGTGCCACAGCGTTTGGGGACAACCCTGGTCGATGGTGTCCCCTTCGAGGGAGAGGGGGGGGACACATCGTCCCCTGAGGATGCTCAAGGTGGATTCCCGGTGCGTGGTGGCAAAAAAGGTGGGGGGGTTGGTGTTTTTTTTTGGGGGGGGCCATTTTGGCGCGTTCCCACCTCCTTCTCCAGGGAGCCCTTTGCAGGGATTTCTCCTGGTTTTGGGAACAACTTTCTCCTGATTTTTATTTTTTTTTTTTTTGGGGGGGGGGTGGACGGTGGGAAATGGCGTCTGTGAAGTAGGGGCTGGGGGGGGGGGGGGGGGGGGGGGGCTGCAGCACAAACCCACCCCGCTTTCCCTCGGTGGAATTCTTAATTAACCGGAGAGCTGACGAGGTTCTGCCCCTTCGTGGCCAGGAGTTAAGGAGCCGCTGGATTTTGGTCCCCATCCCGACGGGAAAAGGATGGGATCGGGGTCCTCTGAGCCCCCCCCGTTTTTTCCCCCGCTTCGGGGAGCCACGGGACGGGGGGGGGGGGGGGGGGGGACGGGGGGTCATGACGGGGCTTAAGGCTTCTCTCTGCTCTTTAAATAGCCGCCGGCTCCTCCGCTCCTTAAGGTCAGGCGCCTCAAGTGCCCCAGCCGAGGGTGGCACGGCTCTTCGGTGACAAAAACAACCCCAAAATGGATGAACGTGAGGATTTCCCACCCCCCCACCCCCCCCAAAAAAAAAAAAAAACCCCACCCCCACCACCCCAGAATCCCTCCTGCCGCCGCCGAGGAAATGATGGAGTTGGGGTTGGGAATGGGGTCTTCTTCCCGCTGGTCCCCGGCGTCCAGGCGGTTGGGCAGGGCGGTGGGAGAGGGGGCACCAGTACAAACCAGTATAGATCGTCCTCCTGCGCTGGTCGGAGGTGCCGAAGGAGCCGTGGCGTGGGTTTGGTGGCCGCTCTCTAACCTGGCGCGCGGCCACCGTTGCCATCCTGGAAGGAGCCCCGCGGGGAGAGAATTCCCAGGGCAGCCCTTCCCGAGGGATATTCCCCGCTCCGGGGTGCGCGGGGAGGAAAATCGGGGGGGGGGGGCAAAAAAACCCCATCCCTCGGGGGTAGGTTATTCCTATCTCGCTCCCTGCTGGAGATTTCGCACCCCAAAAAGCGCCCTCGGTGCCGGCCAAACCAGCTCTGCCAGTCGGGGTGTTTTCCAGGAGCCCGAGTGGCACCGTTAATGATGTTAATGATTACACTCTGCGGCTCCATTCCCAGAGCTCCTTTGCCCCATCCTGACGCCTTCCTGGAAAAACCGGGCCCCTTATCCGCATCTTTTTCCCATCCCAATGGGGAGCCCTGCTCCGCTTTCCCCACGGGGATCCCTCCACGCTCCCGCGCCGCGGGTTTCCTTGCGGGTGGGAAGGCGCAAAGTGTTCGAAAATAAGATTTTAAGGCATTTAAAGGGCTTCCGTGCTCCCATTCCGGGGTTTTCTGGCAGGTGGGAAAGCGCAAACTTTCCAAAAATAAGATTTTGGGGCATTTAAAGGGTTTTCGTGTTCCCATCCCACGGCTTTCCTGCAGGTGGGAAGGCACAAAGTTTTTCAAAAATAAGATTTTGGGACATTTAAAGGGCTTCATGCTCCCATCCTGCAGTTTTCCCGCGGGTGGGAAAGCGCAGAGTTTTTCAAAAATAAGATTTTGGGGCATTTAAAGGGTTTTCGTGTTCCCAATCCCGCGGTTTTCCTGCAGGTGGGAAGGGCAAACTTTTCAAAAATAAGATTTTGGGGCATTTAAAGCGTTTTCGTGTTCCCATCTCACAGCTTTCCTGCAGGTGGGAAGGCACAAAGTTTTTCAAAAATAAGATTTTGGGGCATTTAAAGGGTTTTTGTGTTCCCATCCCACGGTTTTCCTGCAGGTGGGAAGGGCAAACTTCTCAAAAATAAGATTTTTGGGGCATTTAAAAGGTTTTCGTGCTCCTGTGCCGTGATTTTCTTGCGGGAGAGAAGACACAAAGTTTTCAAAAAATAAGATTTTGGGGCATTTAACGGGTTTTCGTGCTCCCATCCCACAGTTTTCTTGCAGGTGGGAAGGCGGAAAGTTTTTCAAAAATAAGATTTTGGGGCATTTAAAGGGTTTTCATGCTCCCATCCCGTGGTTTTCCTGCAGGTGGGAAGGCACGAAGTTTTTAAAAAGTAAGATTTTAGGGCATTTAAAGGGTTTTCGTGCTCCTGTGCCGTGATTTTCTTGCGGGAGAGGAGACACAAAGTTTTCAAAAAATAAGATTTTGGGGCATTTAACGGGTTTTCGTGCTCCCATCCCACAGTTTTCTTGCAGGTGGGAAGGCGGAAAGTTTTTCAAAAATAAGATTTTGGGGCATTTAAAGGGTTTTCATGCTCCCATCCCGTGGTTTTCCTGCAGGTGGGAAGGCACGAAGTTTTTAAAAAGTAAGATTTTAGGGCATTTAAAGGGTTTTCGTGCTCCTGTGCCGTGATTTTCTTGCGGGTGAGGAGACACAAGGTTATCAAAAATAAGATTTTAAGGCATTTAAAGGGTTTTCGTGCTCCCATCCTGAAGTTTTCTTGTAGGTGGGAAGGGCAAACTTTTCAAAAATAAGATTTTGGGGCATTTAAAGGGTTTTCGTGTTCCCATCCTGCTTTCCTGCAGGTGGGAAGGCGCAAAGTTTTTAAAAATTAAGATTTTGGGGCATTTAAAGGGTTTTCCTGTTCCCATCCCACAGCTTTCCTGCAGGTGGGAAGGCACAAAGTTTTTCAAAAATAAGATTTTAGGGCATTTAAAGGGTTTTCATGTTCCCATCCCGCGGTTTTCCTGCAGGTGGGAAGGCGGAAAGTTTTTAAAAAATAAGATTTTGGGGCATTTAAAGGGTTTTCGTGCTCCTGTGCTGTGATTTTCTTGCAGGTGAGGAGACACAAAGTTTTCAAAAAATAAGATTTTGAGGCATTTAAAGGGTTTTCGTGTTCCCATCCCGTGGTTTTCCTGCAGGTGGGAAGGCGGAAAGTCTTCAAAATTAAGATTTTAGGGCATTTTCCTCACCTCCCCAGCCCCTCCGTGCCCTTCCCCAGTTCCTACTGGTCTCCGCTGGGCACAGCGCTCTGCTCCCCCGTCCCTTTTCGGGGACCCCTCTGAGGGGTTTTTGGGGACTTTGGGTTGTTTTTAGGGTCTCCCTTCCCCCTTGCAGACGCCGCCGGGGGTCGTTTGGGGAGGGGTGGCTGCAGGAGGAACCCAAACCATTTTGCGTAACTGCCCCCCCCCCCCCCCCCAAATTACAAAAAAATTACAAAAATATCACAATTGGCCCCGGGCTCAGCCCCCCCCCGGATCCTCCCCCCACTCCGTGGGGAATTGGCGTTGCAAAAATTAGCAGCAAAATTAGAAATATTGGGAAGGGAAGCCATGAAACAACCAGGGCTGCGGCTCCTCCTCCTGTTAATTTTATGATCTTATTTATTTCCCCCCCCCATTTAATTAAAAATCTTCATTTAAAGAGAAGCTCGTCGCGGAAATGCCCCCGTCTCTGCCGGGAGAAAATTGCTGGAGGGACCCGGGGATTTGAATTCGGTTTTGCCCCGGGGGGGGGGGGGGACAGGGGGACAGACTCCGCCGAGGCCTTGGAAAAAATAAAAAGAAAATAAAAATGATAAAAATCGAAATAGTAAAAATAAAAAAGCAGAGAGAGAGGGAGAAAAGGAAAGGGCTTCGCTGCCTAAATCCCGCCTGGATCCGGGATGACGCCGGCCTCGTGGATTTGCGGGTGGCTTTAGGGGTGGCACGTAGCCACGGGGACGCGGAGGGTCCCGGTGTCACCAAAACACCCCCCCCCGCCTCCCCTGGGCTCGGTGGGGATGGAGGGAGGGGGCTTTGGGGCCAACACTGGCCTAAACCCCCCCCACTCCCCCCCCCCCCCCAACCCCCCCGGAGCTGCTCTCATCCCGGGCTCTTCGGCGGCCGGGAGTGGGAAACCAGTTGTGCGCTTTCACGGTGGGGGGGGGCAAAAATGAGGAAAAAAACCCCAGATCTCCTCGGGGACATGGCGGGGGTGTCTGCAGGCGGCTAAAAATGTCGAGAAATTATTTTATTCTTCCCCCCCCCCCCCTTTTTTTCTTTCATTTGCCAGCACCACCCCAGCCAGGTTTAAATCTGCCCTCGCCGTTCCGACTCAGAGGCAGAGGGAGCCGGGAGCCTCCAACCCCTCCGGAGAAGGGGCCGGTGTTCCCCAGGGTTGGCGGGGGGGGGGGGGGGGACGGGGGACGACACGGAGGGACAGAGGGACACGGAGGGACAGACATTCCCGGGGGGGGTTGGGGGGGCGGTGGTTTTTTTTCCGCTGGGAAGCTGGAGCCGCTCCAGCGAGAGCCGCGGCGTCGGGGCTGGACTCGGGGAGGGAGGAAGGGGAGGAAGCTGAATCATGTCGTGGTTTTTTTTTATTTTTTTTTTATTTTTTTTTTAATTTATTTATTTATTTTATTTATTTATTTATTTAAAGCTGAAATTCCTTCCTTTCCTTCCCGTCCACCAGTATCTGCGGGGTAATCCCGGTGCTGCCGGCGGCGGCGTGGCCTCGGGCTGCGGTGGAAGCAATGACTCAAGGACTCAACGTCCCAGCGAGACGCTGATTTCCCTATTTCGTGTCCCTTTTTTTTTTCCATCTAGATTCCCAATTTTTTTTTGGGGGGGGGGGGGTGGTTGGTTTTTTTTTTTTTTTTTTGCAGCTTTTCCTCCCGCTCCGCTCAAAAAGGCGGCGGGGTTTCCAGGTGCCTGGGATTTGATTTTCCTCCTTAAATTTTCCTTGTATTTTTCTTTCCCCTCGGCCGGGTGCCTCTCCCCGGGATCCCCTGTCCTCCCCGGGATCCCCTGTCCTCCCCGGGTTCCCCTGTCTTTTCCAGGATGCCCTGTCCTCCCCGGGATGCCCTGTCTTCTCCAGGATGCCCTGTCCTTTCCAGGATGCCCTGTCTTCTCCAGGATGCCTTGTCTTGTCTTTCCGGGATGCCTTGTCTTTTCCAGGATCCCCTGTCCTCACCGGGATCCCCTGTCCTCCCCGGGATGCCCTGTCTTTTCCAGGATCCCCTGTCCTCGCCGGGATGCCCTGTCTTCTCCAGGATGCCCTGTCTTTTCCAGGATCCCCTGTCCTCCCTGGGATGCCCTGTCTTTTCCAGGATGCCCTGTCTTTTCCAGGATCCCCTGTCCTCCCTGGGATGCCCTGTCTTTTTCAGGATGCCCTGTCTTTTCCAGGATCCCCTATCCTCGCCGGGATCCCCTGTCCTCCCCGGGATGCCCTGTCTTTTCCAGGATCCCCTGTCCTCGCCGGGATGCCCTGTCTTCTCCAGGATCCCCTGTCCTCCCTGGGATGCCCTGTCTTCTCCAGGATGCCCTGTCTTCTCCAGGATGCCCTGTCTTTTCCAGGATCCCCTGTCCTCCCCGGAATGCCCTGTCTTTTCCAGGATGCCCTGTCCTCCCCGGGATGCCCCTTTCCCATCCTGCTTCTCCGCCTCACGTCTCCGTGGGGAAGCAAATAGCCGTGATTTAACTAAAAGTACCCCAAAATGGGGAGAAAATAACCTCGGAGGGCAGCGCCGGTTCGGGGGCCGGCACCGATGCTGGGAAAAGGGCGGTGGCAGGATTTGGGCATCGTCCGAGGAGCTTTGGAATGAAATTTTTAAGGAAAAATATAGGGTTGGATCTTTCAGGGTGCCCGAAAGGAGCTTTCCTCCCCCCTTTCCCCCCCCCCGCAGGAAAGAGGCGCCGGGGTCAGGTGGAGCTGGCGGCGTTTGGTTTAAAATGGCATGTTTTGGCTCCCTCTTAAGTCAATTAGGAAGGAGCTTATGCAAAGCCGAATTAAACGACTCTTTTAGACGGCAATAAGCCAGCGCTGGCCCGGCGGGATGGAAACGGGCTGCGGGCACGGGGGGCGGCATCTCCTGGTGGGAGACTGGGGGCTACTGGTCGGGCTGGGGGCTCGGCCACGCGTGGTCCTGGCACCGTAGGAGCTCAGGCTAACGAAGAGGCTTAACGAAGAGCGGCCCGTTGTGCGGCAGAGCCTGAAGTGCTGGCATCCCGGGGTGATGCGGGGAGAGGAGCCGATCCTTCCTTGGCCTGAGCTGCCCCCAGCACCATCCGGCTAATCCCGCGGGGTTAATCCTGCCCTTCCACCCACCACGGTGCCAGGTCCCCATCGTGGCTTGGCTCAGAAATGGGGAGGGGACCGGTCCCACCACTGTCCCCACCTCCTGGGGACGCTCCGGCCACGTCCCCACTTCTCAGGTCCTGGTTTATCTCTCACTTTAGCGAGCGAGGGTCGTAATCAAGCAAATTAGAGGCTGTGGCTTAACGATTGCGAGGGTCGGATCTGGATGAAGATGGTCCAGGCAACCTTAAATGAGGTGTTTCCTAGTTAATATTCCTAATTAGTATTGGTCTCCTGGAGCGGGGAAGGAGCCGGGGAGCTGTTGCGCCTCGGGGACCGGGGCTGTGGGGTTTGCGCCGCTGTGGGCTCCGGCTTTGGGGTATTTTGGGGGGAGACCCTCTCGCTCGGCCCCACCACGAAGGGCTGAGAGTTTTGCCCAGCTTGGTGGTCCTGCAGTGAGACCCGGCTGGATGCTATTTTGGGCTTGGGGGGGGGGGGCGGGGGGGAATATTTGCCCATGGACTTCCCTCAGCCTGCCTCCAGGCACCCCCCTGCCCGAGGGACGATGCCGAGGGGCAATGCCGAGGGGTGACACCTCCCTGTCCCCATCATCCAGAGGAGGGTGAGAAGCTGGAAGGAGGATTTTCCCCATCAAGGGCGAATCCTGCCCCAAACCCAATGGGCGCTTCAAGACCGTGCCGGGCGCGGGGAGGTGTTTTTGGGGTCCCGCCGCCCTCCCCGAGGGGTGTAAGCACACTGGCACCGTGCCGTCTGTCCCACCTCTGCCTCTGGATGGGTCTGTCTCCTCTTTTCCCCCCTCTGGGTGTCCCTCGTGCCACCTCTCACCCCTGTCTCTGTCCTCCCCGGCAGCCGAGCGGGCAGCAAGAGGCAGCCTCACCTGCCCAGGTAAGCGGGGACAGGGATGGGGATGGGGACGGGGACGCTCCTGCTCTCACCCTCCATCCCGGCTTCATCCCAGCCTCTGGGTCTAAGGCAGGGACTGGTTGCTCTTCCCGCTGGGAGCACCTTCCATTTTCTCACTCTTCCTGTTGCTTTCCGATCCTTCCCTCCCTGGTCCGATGGGTGATTCGGTCGGGAGGAGGAGAGACAGGACAGCGGAGCCAGGATCCCATCCCTGGGATGCTGTGGGATCTCATCCCTGGTGTGCTTGGGGCTTCCGTCCCTGGGATGCTGTGGGATCTCATCCCTGGTGTGCTTGGGGCTTCCATCCCTGGTGTGCTTGGGGCTTCCATCCCTGGTGTGCTTGGGGCTTCCATCCCTGGGATGCCGTGGGGTTCCATCCCTGGGATGCTGTGGGATCTCATCCCTGGTGTGCTTGGGGCTTCCATCCCCGGGATGCCGTGGGGTTTCATCCCCGGGATGCCGTGGGGTTCCATCCCTGGGATGCTGTGGGATCTCATCCCTGGTGTGCTTGGGGCTTCCATCCCTGGGATGCTGTGGGATCTCATCCCTGGTGTGCTTGGGGCTTCCATCCCCGGGATGCCGTGGGGTTCCATCCCTGGGATGCTGTGGGATCTCATCCCTGGTGTGCTTGGGGCTTCCATCCCTGGGATGCCGTGGGGTTCCATCCCTGGGATGCCGTGGGATCTCATCCCTGGTGTGCTTGGGGCTTCCATCCCCGGGATGCCGTGGGGTTCCATCCCTGGGATGCTGTGGCATCTCATCCCTGGTGTGCTTGAGGCTTCCATCCCTGGGATGTTGTAGGGTTTCATCCCTGGGATTCTGTGGGGTTTCATCCCTGGGATACCATGGGATCCCACCCCTGGGATACCATGGGATCCCACCCCTGGGATGCTGTGGGATCTCATCCCTGGGATGCTGTGGGATCCTGGAGGGACGCAGGGAAGCTTCAGGGCCCTTGTTTTGTGGATGGAGCTGGATTAGGAGGCAGAGCCAGGCCCCCCAGGAGGGGTAAAGGCTGGGGCTGCTCTGGGATGCCTTTCCCTCCGGCCGCAGCTCGTGGGTCTCCTGCCCGCACCCCGAGCCTGCCGGCACCATCGTCTTCAAAGCAGCGTTCCAGGGATGGCAGCCACAGCCTTGACTTCTCCAGACCTCCCAGTAACTGGAGAGTAAACACTGGGGCTAAAAGGAGCCGTGCAGACTCTTTGCCTTCCATCACGGCAGCGAGGGGATGTGCTGTGCCCCTTCGAAAGCCCTAGCCCATGCGCCCATCCGGCATCCCCAGCCTGGCTGCGGGACTGGTGAGGGCAGGACTGTAAAATAGCTGTCCGTTTGTCCGTCTGTCTGTCTGTCTCTCACCCGTCCTTGGCTGCTTCGTGTCCCTCCTTCCATCAGCCCCATCGCAGCCTGGTAAAGATTTCCCGTCTGCGCTGCATGATGCATCCTTCCCCTCGCCTGCCCTCTCCCCTGCTCGCCCCAGGCAGCCCCCACCACTCCTCCCTGATGGCAAATGCCAGATCTCGGGGTCCTGGCCCCCAGAGGGGTCCCTTCTGGGGCTCTCCCTGGAGCCCTGTGGTGATGGAGGGAGAGGAGCCTTTTCCCAAGGTGGTTTGGGGATGGGCAGCTGGGGAGACGGGCAGCACTCAGCAATGAGGGCTGCTGTCACCTTCCAGCTCTGGGCAGTTGTTTGTCCTGAGCCTGAGAAGGAGCCGTGGCCGGAGGATGGCTCTGTCCCTTGTCCCATCGTGGCTGGAGGATGGCTCCGGTCCATCCGGTCCCAGCTGTGGCCAGAGGATGGCTTTGTCCTGCATCCTACCATGGCCAGAGGATGGCTTTGTCCCCAGTCCCACTGTGGCCAGAGGATGGCTTCATCACCCGTCCCAGCCATGGCCAGAGGATGGCTTTGTCCCTATCCCACCATGGCCAGAGGATGGCTTTGTCCCCAGTCCCACCGTGGCCAGAAGATGTCTCTGTCCCACCGTGGCTGGATGATGGCTTCATCCCTGGTCCCACCGTGGCTGGAGGATGGCTTTGTCCCCGGTTCCACTGTTGCTGGATGATGGCTTCATCCCTGGTCCCACCATGGCCAGAAGATGTCTCTGTCCCCGGTCCCACTGTGGCTGGATGATGGCTTCATCCCTGGTCCCACCATGGCCAAGGATGGCTTCGTCCCTGGTCCCACCATGGCTGGAGGATGGCTTTGTCCCTGGTCCCACCGTGGCTGGAGGATGGCTTTGTCCCTGGTCCCACCGTGGCTGGAGGATGGCTTTGTCTGGCCGTCCCCTCCCTGACCTCTCCTCCTTCTCCTCCCAGCAGGTTAAGCAGCCTGTCTTCCCTGGGTGACTCCTCATCGGAGCGCAGGTCTCCCGGCCACCACCGCCAGCCCTCCGACTCCTCCGAAACCACAGGTGGGTTTTCCTGCCCCCTCCTCCCCTTCTCTTGCCCTCCAGGACTGTCCCCACGGGGAGCTTGGTGGCACTTCGCCACCCGCATCTGTGCTCAGTCACTTGTGCCCTGGGGAGGGGAGTCCAGTGGGGCCAGGGATGATGGTCCAGTGGCCAGGAGCTCTTCCCACCCCCCCACCCCCCCCCAACCCCGTGCCCACCGGGGCACCCTATTTTCAGGAGAAGGGGGCCCAAACAGGGCCATCACGCGAGGGGTTCGTAGGGTGAGGATGAATTTGCCGTGTCCTCGGGGTCTGGCAGCAGCGTGGCTCAATCCAGGGGCGCTCTGGCTCTGGCTGGAGATGCAGCCTCTGAAACCGAGAGCGACTGTGGGGGGGTCCCCACAAGCCGAGCCCACCCCCCCCACCCCCCCCCAGGCTTGGAGTCTCAGTGCTTCTCCCTCCTCTTCCATCCCCAGGTCTGGTCCAGCGCTGCGTCATCATCCAGAAGGACCAGCATGGCTTCGGCTTCACCGTCAGCGGGGACCGCGTCGTCCTGGTGCAGTCGGTGCGGCCAGGTGAGAGGGGCTTCGATGCTGGGGGGGTGGGAACGGAGTGGGGGGGGGACAGGAGATGCCTTGGGGCTCCCCTCACCCCCTCAAAGCCACATCCCGTGTGAGAAAACATGGGAGAAAGGGGTTTTCCTTCCTGTCGGCTTGGAGTCTTGCTACGGCATCGGCCGGGGTGGGCAGGACACCATTGCTGGGGGGGGGAGAAGGAGGCCCCGGAGATGCTGGGAGGGCTGGAGCCCCTCTGCTGGGAGGGGGGGCTGAGAGAGTTGGGGGGGTTCAGCCTGGAGAAGAGAAGGCTCCGGGGAGACCTTGGAGCCCCTTCCAGTCCCTAAAGGGGCTCCGGGAAAGCTGGGGGGGACACACTCTTGATGAGGGAGGGGAGCGATGGGACGAGGGGAATGGTTTTAAGCTGAAAAAGGAGAGATTTAGGTTAGATATTGGGCAGAAGTTCTTTATTTTGAGGGTGGTGAGAGCCTGGCCCAGGTTGCCCAGAGAAGCTGTGGCTGCCCCATCCCTGGAGGGGTTCAAGGCCAGGTTGGAGGGGGCTTGGAGCAACCTGGGCTGGTGGGAGATGTCCCTGCCCAGGGCAGGGGGGGGGACTGGGTGGACTTTAAGATCCCTTCCAACAGAAAATATTCTATGATTTTTAGGGGGAATGTTTTTGGGGAAGCTCCCCCCCCAAACTGCCATGCTCCCCCCTTTCCCTGCACAACCCCGGGAGCTGTTGGGGGTGGGTGGGTGGGTGTCAGGGGTTGGGGGGGGGGTGGGGGGGGGGGGGGGAATTCCCTTTTTTCGCCCTGGGTAAACACCGATCCAGCGGCTCCCCCCTTCCCTTGGCGCTCGTGCTGCGGGAGACGCCGCCGGCTCTGCTCTGTAATGACTTTGCGGGGTGGCAGGGCTTGGAGCAGCAATTTAAATAGACAATGAGCTGCTTATTTTACAGCGGATGTTCCCACCTCCCCCCCCCTTCCCCCCCCCTTCCCCCCCCCCCCCCACCCCGCCCTCCCCAGCCCGAAAAGCCAGGAAAAATGAGAATATAGAAAAGGGCAAACGCTGCGAGTTTCAAGGGCGGGTTTGCGCTGGGGTCCCCTTCTCCTGCAACCGGAGCCGTGTGGGGACCCCCCATCGCCCCCCTCACCCCGGGGGGGGACAGGTCCGAGGTCCCCCGGGGTACAGGACAGCCCGGAGTCCTGTCTCCCCTTTCCCCTCTCCCTTCCTTTGCCAATAACGAGACCGTTAAAGCCGAAAGAATCCCAACAATCCCATGTACTTTCCACTCCGGGAGCTCGCTGCCGTGTCCCAGGCCCTTGGCTCGGAGCTGATCCTCATGGAAACATTTTCCTCTCGGTTTTGGCTTTAGGAAGAGGGAATATTTCATGTATTCCAGCCTGGGCGGCTTGGTTTAGGAGCAGGCAGGGGGAGAGGTGCTGCTCTTCCCGGGCCCCGCTCCTGCCTTTGGATCCAAGGTGGCTTCTCCCGGTGTTGTCGGAGCCAAGCCGGATGGGGGGAGAACAGGTCGGGGCTCCCTCATCCGTCCCGATTTAGTTGGAAAAGGCTGGGATTTGGCTGGGAAGCAGAGAAGGGCTTGTTTGGAAAAGCTGTGGGCTGGGTGTTGTGTGTAAAGCACCCAAGGCTTGGTTGCCAGCCGGGGGGGGATACGTCCCTGCTGGTCCCCGTGTCCCCCACCCTGGCAGTAGGAATGGCACAGGACAATCTGGGGCTGGGGGGGGGGACGGACTGGTTCTGTCTGCTGTCCCCCCCCCCCCGCCAGCGCTCCTGACGCCTGTCTCTCCTCCCTGTGTTGCAGGGGGGGCAGCGATGAGAGCCGGGGTGCAGGAGGGGGACCGGATAGTCAAGGTGAGCACCCCTGGCCATCGCCCCCAGTTCCTATCCCACGTGGGGCCGCACATCCCGCTCCCCCCACATCATCCTGTCTGACCCCCCCCCCCCTTTTTCTTCTCCCAGGTGAACGGCACGATGGTGACCAACAGCTCTCACCTGGAGGTGGTGAAGTTAATCAAGTGTGAGTATGGCCAGGGAGCTGTGGTGGCTCGTTGTCACCCCCCCGGGGTGACCAGTAGCCCCGGTCCCCACTGGCCGGCTGCTCTCCCCGGCCACCCCGCTCCATCGTGCCCAGGACATTAGGGACATCGGTGGCACCTTCTTCCACCCACAGGGTGACGATCTGCCCCGTAGCAGGGCCCTAAAAAGACAAATGAGCGTTTCCAGCCTCGGCCACGAGCCTTGTAGCCCCCGGGGCGGGGGGGGGGGGTGTCACCTCCTTCCTCCCCAGCCCTGGGAGACCCCGGGATTCCCCTCCCCCCCCCCACCGAGGGTGGGTTAATTCTGGGGAAAAGATGGGAAAATCTGTCTCCGTCCTTCCAGTGGGTGTTTCCAGGCTGGGCCAGGGTGGCACTGGCGATGGCAGAGGTGGCCTCGCCACTTATGGGGAGGTGTCCACCCCCCCCCCGATGCCCGACGGATGTTTTAGGGTAAAAAAGTGAATAATAGAAGCCTTTTCTCACCCTCCTTTTCCCCCTCCTGAATTTTTCCAGCCGGTGCCTACGTCGCTCTGACCCTCCTGGGCTCTCCCCCGGCTTCGGTGGGACCCTCCGGTTCTCAACAAGACGTGAGCACAGCGGGGGGGTCCCGCGTCGCTCCCGCCTGCCCCCCACCGCCCCCCCCTCCGCCGCTCCCCCCGCCGCAGCGCATCACTGACCCCAAACCCCTGCAGGTACCCAACCTTGCCATGCCGCCCCCCCATCCTGTCCCCCTGCTGTGTGTGTCCCCCCCTGGGGCAGGGGGGGGACACGACAGGAGGAAGGCAAAGCTCGGAGCCCTTTTTTCCCTTTATCCATCCCAAATTGCAGGACCCTGAAGTCCAGAAACACGCGACACAGATTCTCCGGAACATGCTGCGGCAGGAGGAGGCCGAGTTACAGGTACGGGGAGGGGGGGACGGGATCACATCTTCACCCCATCGTCCCACCGACCCGCTCTCAGCCCCAGTTTCCTCCTTGGGGGGTGGGACTGGGGCTTACGGGGATGGAACTGGTGGGATCGTCCCCTCTTTTCTCCCCGCTCAGCGCTTCTACGAGGCGTACAGCCGAAACCCCGCCACCGCCGTGGAGGAGCAGATCGAGGGAGCGCGCCGGAGGGTCAGCCAGCTGCAGCTCAAAATCCTCCAGGAGACTGGTGGCTCCATGGTAGGTGGAATTACTGGGGTTCCTGACCCCCCCTCCCCAATTTGGGGTGTCCTGCCATCCTCTCGGCTCCTTCCAAGCCTGGCCGGAGCCTGGGGAGACCCGAGCCACAGCAGTGGAGACATCCCCAGTTTCCAAAACCTGCTGTGGTGGGAGCTGCCCCATCCCTGGCCCTGTTCCCAGTGTCCCCACGTGCCGGGGAATGTCCCCACCCGCCGGGGTCCAACGCACCCCCCCTCGCCTTGCAGGATTCGGGACGGTTGTGGAGCGACTCCAGTTTGGCCGGTCTCAGGGTGGTGGAAGGTGAGTTGTGCTGGTGGCTCGGTCCATCCCCGTGTCCCCATGTCCCGGACACGCGGGTCAGTGTCTCCTCCGCTCCCAGGACGCCTCTCCCTGGACTCGCAGGACGGGGACAGCGGGTTGGAGTCGGGGACGGAGCGGTTCCCCTCCGTGAGCGAGGTGAGAAGCGGGGTCACTGCGGCCGCGGGGAGCCCACCCCAATTTCTTCTGGGCCCTGAGATCCAGATGGATGGGTCTGTGCCTTCTTCAGGGGTCGAGGACCCGTCATTCCAATTGTGATTATTTATTTGCCCCCCCGAAGAAGCTGAATTAATTCGGTCTTGGCTCTGAATTTCACGGCCTTGCGATTCTTGGCCTGGCGTGACTGCCCCAAAACGAGGGGTACCCCAAAGTCTTAAAGTGCACCCTAATCTTAAAGTGTTTCTGGTGGCCCCGGAGGGGTTTTGTGGTTTCCAAGTTCCTTGGGCCCGTCTCCCTTCATGGTCCCTGACCCGGGAACTGCTCTCGAGGCAGCTCCGAGTGCCTCTGCCGGCTGGTGGCCATCCCCCGGTGGTGGCCGTCCCCCGTGTCCCCTGACCCCCGCGCTGCTGTCCCCAACAGGTCTCCCTCAACCGCAACTCTGTCCTCTCCGACCACGGCCTGGACAGCCCCCGGACCTCCCCGGTCATCACCGCCCGCCTCTTCCAGCACCATCGCCGGCAGGGCTCCGACACCCCCTTCCCCCCCGCGGCCGAGCAGGTGGGCTGGGGACGGGATGCGGGGGTCCCACTGCCCGACCAAGGGCGACTGATGGGTGCTGGACCCCATCAGACGTGGTCTGAGGCTCCTTTGGGAGCTGGGGAGGTGGGATGCTGCAGGGGGGGACACAAAGGTGTCCCCCAAAGTCCGGTGCCTGGCTCCCGACTCTGTCCCATCTCCCTGGCAGGGGTTGGACCGGACGGGGCGACCCCTCATCATCGGGCCGGAGGAGGATTGTGACCCAGGATATTTCAATAACGAGGTAAGGGGGTTCTTGGGGTTCGTCCCCTCTCCTCAGGGGACAGGGCTGAGTCGCTTTATGCACCCCCACATGCCCTGGTGGCATTTAGAAACACTCCTGGGGGACATCCGGGACCGGACTGGTCCCAGGGGGGGGCGAGTGCTGGGCGAGGAAGGGGATGTGGGAGCCGAAGATTTACCCCGGTGCTGAGCTGTGGGACGGGTCCCACGCGGAGAAATTAATTCCTTTCCTTCCAAACTGGTTCTTTCTCCTCCGGTCCCTCCTCTGCGCAGTGCGACTCCCTCTTCCAGGACCTGGGCAAGCTGAAATCCCGGCCGGCGCATCTGGGGGTCTTCCTGCGCTACATCTTCTCCCAGGCGGATCCCAGCCCCCTGGTAAGGGACCCGCCGGCGTCACCGACAGGGGGACGGGGCGGGGGGATGCAGCCAGGGTGGTATATTTGGAAGCATCCCCTCCACCGGCCGAGCGCAGGGAGTGATTTACTGGTACCAGGAACCGGTACTGGTGGTGCTGGTTTGCTGAGCCCCGTGGGCAGAGCCCTTCTGGAGGCTGCCTGCGGCGTAGGCAGCTGCCTGCACCGGCTGCCTGCTGCCGGCAGCGCTTCCCATAGCTTCTGGGAGGGAAACGCAGCACAGGGTTACGCTTCCTCCCCTCCCTGGGGTGCTGCCCTCCCCAAACCCCGGTGATCGTTTCCTCTTTCATGGCCCTACGGGCGCCGCCTCACCGAGCCCTTCATCTCCCGGCTTCTAAACCTTTCTCCTCCTCTTCCTCCTCCGCCACCGCCGCCCACCTCCTCTCTCCTCTCTCTCTGCAGCTCTTCTACCTGTGCACAGAGGTTTGCCAGCAGGTGACCCCCAAGGATTCCCGGGTCCTGGGGAAGGACATCTGGAACATCTTCTTGGACCGGAACGCGGTAAGGGCAGGGCTCGGCTGTGGCAAGTTGCCCACGAGCCAGCAAGGAACCCATGTGGCCAAGAGGGCCAGTGGTAGTAGCCTGGGGTGTGTTTAAAAGAGGTGGAGGGAGGTCATCCTCCCCCTGTGCTCTGCCCTGGTGGGGCCACATCTGGAGCACTGGGACCAGTTCCGGGCCCCCCAGTTCCAGAAGAAGGACAGGGAACTGCTGGAGAGAGTCCAGCGGAGGCTGTGAGGATGATGAGGGGCTGGAGCATCTCTGTGCTGAGGAAAGGCTGAGGGACCTGGGGCCGTTCGGCTGGAGAAGAGCAGACTGAGAGGGGATCCCATCGATGCTGAGCAAGAGCTAAAGGGTGGGGGGGCAAGAGGATGGGGCCAGGTTCTTCTCAGTGGTGCCCGGGGACAGGACGAGGGGCAACGGGGACAAACTGGGACACGGGAAGTGACTGTGAGGGTGGCAGAGCCCTGGAAGGGGCTGCGCAGAGAGGGTGTGGGGTCTCTTTCTCTGGTGGGATTCCAAACCCGCCTGGATTTGATCCTGTGGGACCTGCTCTGGGTGACCCTGCTTGGGCAGGGGGTGGGACAAGGTGATCTCCAGAGGTCCCTTCCCAGCCCTGGCCAGTCTGGGATGGTGTGAATCCTTGTCCCTGCAGGGGATGGAAATCCAGCCCTGGGTGTCTTGTCTCTGGCCTGGGGAGGGTTTTGTAACGGTGTTTTTGCCGCTGACGCTGCTTTGTTGCTGCTGGTTCCTCCGCCTCGGTGCAAGCCGTTGCACAAGGGGTGCACCCTCGTGTTGCACAACCGCAGCTGCCCCGGGGCCTGGGAGCTCGGCGGAGGCAGGAGAGGAGGGTCCCGGCAGCGGGGATGGGGCTCCAGGTCGTCCCCTTAGTGTTCCTGGCGCCCGGTGTCCCCTGGGAGGGAGCAGGGACCCTCACACTGCTCCGGAGGGGGCTGTGTTGGGTGCTGGGACCAGTGCTGGGCTCTTGGGGGGTGACACCCCCATCTCTCGCCTCTCGGGGTGCAGAAATTGCCACGGGGTGATGGTGGGGGCTCGGGGCACCCTCTCCATGCTGGCCCGAGGGTGGCTTTGCCATGTCCCCAGCTCCTCCCAGCCCTGCTCACAGAGTGGGGAGGGTGAGCCCCCCCCAGGCTGAGCCCCTCTTCTCCTTCTGCTTCCCCCCCCCGCCCAGCCTCTCCGGGTGAAGGTATCCGAGCAGCTCCTGGCTGAGATCGGTGAGTCAGGGGCTCCCAGATCCTGCGCGGTCCCTTGGAATGTGCCGAGCTTTGGGATTGGGGGTCCCAAGCTCTTCCCCAGCTCGGTCCCAGTGGCCCCGGGGGGTCTCGTTATGGGCTGATGTCTCAGCCTGGGTGTGCAAACTGGGAGCCGGGCTATCCCAGCCTGAAAACCAAGGCCCTGGGATTGCCAAAAGGTCCCTTGAGCCCTTCCTTGGGTGCTGAGCGTGGCTGGTGACACCGATTGTCCTTTCTCCGTCCCCAGAGACTCGCCTGCGGAACGGGGACGATGTCCGAGCTGCCCTTTTTGAAGCTCAGGAGATGGTGATGCCCGAGATACAGGAGCAGATCCAGGACTACAGGTAGCGTGGCTCCCCCGGTGTCCCCCCCCCCCCCCAGAGCTCCATGGGTTTGTCTCGGTGGTCGGTGGCCGTCCTCGTGTCCCTGACCCCTGTCCTCTGCAGAACAAAGCGCACCATGGGCCTGGGGAGCCTCTACGGGGAGAACGACCTCCTGGACCTGGACGGAGACCCCCAGAAGGAGCGGCAAGTGGCCGAGAAGCAGCTAGCCCAGCTGGGCGACATCCTGTGAGTGCCGGGCTACCCTGGGCTTGGGGGAGCACCTCCCCGCCTGGATTTGGGGCGAGGGTGTGGGGAAGGGGATGGGAGACGGGTTTACCTTTGCTCCATCATCCTTCTTCATCCCCACCTTTGCCCGTGGAGTTGGGAAGGGGAGTTTGGAGCAGGCGCTGGGGGCGGTGAGGGACACAGACAGGGGCTGAGTAGAGAAGCCTGTTCCAAACAAGCTCTTTTATCCCTCCCCAGGTCAAAATACGAAGAGGACAGGAGGTGAGTGGCCCCGGGGGAGCACGTCCAGATGCCACTGCCTTCCAGTTGTTGGCTGAGAGGAGTCGCAGGAGCATCCCCTTCCCACGCTGGCCCCCGGCACCCTCTTCCCGTGCCAAGAGCGTCCCCCTGGGCTTTCGGGGTGGCCCTGGGGAAGGGGGAACACACACCCCGGGGTCCTGGTGTGCTGGGTCCAGCCCCCCCCCGCCTCCCCAGCTCGCCCTCTTGAACTGTTTCTTGCCTTTCCTCCCTTCTCACTTGCTCCGCATCCCGACCCGGGCATCCTCTGTCCCCCCCAGAGTCCCGGGGGATGTCCCAGCCTCCCCACTTTGCTTCCCCTGTCCTGGTGTCGGATCTCCAGCCTCGCGCTCTCCTCTTTTCCAGCTCCCCCATGGCCTTTGCCCTCAGCACCTATATGAACCACACAGGCATCCGCAGCCGGGAGCCCCGGGTGGCCGGCACCAGTGAGAAGGCACAGGCCCTCCCGGACAGGGACAAGTGGCTGCCCTTCTTCCCCAAGACCAAGAAGGTGGGTGGCCCATTGACCCCCAGGGCCAGGCTCTGGCTTCTGGATCCCTTAAGGTGACCCAGAAAGGGGTTCTCCATCTCCCCACCCGGTGCCTTGGAGAGCTGCTTAGTGCCAGATCCCAGCCCCTGTCGCTTCCCCGAGGGCTTGTGCCAGCGCAGGGAAGGTTGGGGACACCCTTGGGGACCCACGTGGCGACGTGTGCTCCTCTCGGGTGTCCCAACAGAGCAGCAGCACGAAGAAGGACAAGGACGCCATGGAAGACAAGAAGCGCAACCCCATCCTCAAATACATCGGGAAGCCCAAAATCTCCTCCCAGAGCAGTGAGTAGCGGGACTTTCTGGGGTGCTGCACCCACCAACCCCTCCCCCTGCTGCCTGGAGGCCACCTGCAGCCATCTGGGGTGGCCTTTGTCACCCGTGGGGTTCCCGTTCACCCAACGAACCATCAGCCACCCTCTGCTTTCCTCCAGCCGCTCCTTGGAAACCCCTTGTCTTCACTCTCCGTGCCCCCCCCCCCCCCCCCCCCGTGGCTCCGAGGGCAGCGGGGAGGGGGCAGAGCTGAGCTCTCCCCCCAGATTTATCAGGTGTACCCCCATCCTGCAGGCTTGCGGGCCGCCCTTGGTGTCTCACAGCTCCTGGGGGTGGCTGAGATGGGGCAGAGCGAGTGCGTACACATGCGTGTACACGCGTGTACACGCGTGTGTTCCTCTCCCTCCCCTTCTGCTTTGAGTTCTCCCGGCGTTGGTTCACCCTCTCCCTCTTTCCCTCCTTCGCTGCTGAGACGCGGGATTGATTTGACATCTCATTTTTGTTTGTTTGTTGTTTTTTTTTTTTCCTTTCAGCATTTCATGTCCCTTTGTCCCCCGTTGAAGGTAAAAGGCCTCTTCTTTTGTTTACCATTCACCTCATGCGCTTCCTTTTATTTTGCCCCCCTTCCCCTAAGCTTACCCCTGAGCGTTGGGGTGGGCTGGGATGGACGCTGTGGGGTCCGGGAGATGGACTTGGGGGGCTCTGCCGGTCAGACGCTCGAGGCCACAGCGTCACAGAGCGGGGTGGCAGCTCCAGCATCTCCTCCCCAACCCTTCCCGGTTGGTCTTACTGGGATTTTTTTTTTTTTTTTCCCCCCTCGCTTTCGCCCCAGCAGTCAAACCCGGCAACGTGAGGAACATCATCCAGCACTTTGAGAACAACCAGCATTATGAGAGCCAGGAACCCGGCACCCAACGTCTCTCCACCGGCAGCTTCCCGGAGGACCTGCTGGAGTCGGACAGGTTGGGCAGGGGGGATACCCTGGGGGGGCCAATTTGTGCTTTTCGGGGGGTCCCGCTGTGGTTTTTTTTTTTTTGTGGGTTCAACCTGTTCTGGGCTTTGTCTTCCCGCTCCAGCTCCCGCGCCGAGGTCAAGCTGGGCCGTTCGGAGAGTCTGAAAGGCCGGGAAGAGATGAAAAAATCCCGGAAAGCAGAAAACGTGCCTCGGTCCCGCAGCGACGTGGACATGGATGCGGCAGCCGAGGCCACCAGGCTTCACCAGTCGGCGTCGTCTTCCGCTTCCAGCCTCTCCACGAGGTGGGAGATGCCGGGAGAGCCCCTGGGTTGGGGGGGACCTGGGTTGCCCTGGGCACGTTTGGGTTCAAAAGGAAACCGGGATGGCCAGGGGTTTGAAAGCTGGATCCCTTGGGATGAGATGCCGGCTCTTGGGAAAGCTTTTGCCAAATCTGTGGGTCAAGGCCAAGCCCAGCCACGCAGAGTGGGGTGGTCCTGGCCCCACAGCGCCCCACAGCGCCCCACAGATCCTTCTGGGCCCACGTTTGCCCAGGAGAAAACAGAGAAAATTGGGTTTTAATCCCCCTTTGTGCCACAAAACCTTCTCGCAGCCGGTAGCGCCGGACTCACATCTGGGGGGGGGTTGCAGAAACGCCGGCTGGGTGCTGCCCCACGGGGTGCAGCGGTGGGAGGAGGTGGGGGGCCAGGATGTCAGGCAGTGGGGGTGACTGTCCCATCCCTCCCCAGGTCGCTGGAAAATCCCACCCCCCCGTACACGCCGAAGATGGGACGCAGGTGAGTGGCCCAGCCTCCTTCTCCGCCGTCTCTTCCGCGCCGCCCCGGGGGTCCCGGGGGCCAGTTTTCCTTCAGAGCAGGAGGTGTAGGGCTGTGCCCCCAACTTTGGGGATCGGGGCGGGGGGGGGGGCTCCATCTATGCCTTCCTATAGCTTTCCCCTCTCCGTAAGCCATCCTTGAGAGAGCAGAGGGGGGAGGCCATGGCCAGGGCTGCCCCGGGAGGGGGTCCCCCGTTAGTTCTCCATCCTCCTGGGGTAAGGGGGCACCTCTGTTCCCTTGTGTCTCCCGCAGGAGCTTAAAGGACCCATATAGATGTCTGCTGGGGGACCTGCTAGGCTTTTTAGCTCGAGAGTCAGAGGCTTGTACTTCTTTTGCTGAAGGCCCCGGGTTCAAGCCGAAATAGGGCCCCAGGTAGATATTGGCTGCACCGGGAGCGCTGGGGGGTGGGCCGGCTGGATGCGGGTGGCCGCAGAGGACTCCCACCGCCGCCTTTTCCCCCTCCCCAGGAGCATCGAGTCGCCCAACCTGGGCTTCGGCGTGGATCCCTTCCTGCCTCATCTCCTGGAGGACGAGCAGGGCCAACTCTCCGACCTGGAGCCCGAGCTGGACTCCCAAAACTGGCAGCACACGGTGAGCAGGGAGCTGGTGGCCAACCTGCCGCAGAAGGAGATCGACCGGCAAGAGGTGATCAACGGTAAGGAGCATGGGACGCCCCCGGGGAACACGAGGGACCCCCCCCAGCAATGTACCCCCAGCTCTGTGGGGCTCCCCTGGGCCACTTCTCCACCCCCCGTGCCTTTCGTGCAGAGCTCTTTGCCACCGAAGGGTCTCACCTCCGCATCCTCCGAGTCCTCGACCTCCTCTTTTACCAGCGGATGAAGAAGGAGAGCCTGCTGTCCCGGGAAGAGCTGGGGCTCCTCTTCCCCAACCTCCCTGACCTGATAGAAATCCACAGTAAGCCTCATCCCGCTCGGATCCTGCTTTCCCTTGGGAATACTCCCTGCAGTGGGAGCAGAGAGTGGCCCAGGTGGCCCAAGGCTACCTCTGTGCCACCTCTGTTCCACCTCTGTGGCCAGCCACCATTCACAGAATGGTTGGGGCTGGAAGGGACCTCTAAAGACCACCTTGTCCCACCCCCTGCCCAAGCAGGGTCACCCAGAGCAGGTCCCACAGGATCAAATCCAGGCGGGTTTGGAGGAATCTCTCCGGAGAAGAAGACCCCACACACTCTCTGGGCAGCCTCTTCCAGGGCTCTGCCACCCTCACAGTCATTTCCCATGTCCCAGTTTGTGCCTGTTGTCCCTCGTCCTGTCCCCGGGCACCACTGAGAAGAACCTGGCCCCATCCTCTTGCCCCCCCCCCCTTTAGCTCTTGCTCAGCATCGATGGGATCCCCTCTCAGTCTGCTCTTCTCCAGCTGAACGGCCCCAGGTCCCTCAGCCTTTCCTCACCAGGGAGATGTTCTCGTCCCCTCATCATCTTCACAGCCCTTTGCTGGACACTCTCCAGCGGTTCCTTGTCCTTCTTGAACTGGGGAGTCCAGAACTGGACCCAGTTTGGACCAGCCCTGCTGGGGGCTTCATACCCTCTCCCTCCTCCTTTCCCTCTCCTGGGGGGGATCCAGAGCCTGGTTTCTCCAGGCTCTGTCTGGGACGCCTGGTCTGTCCCCAGCCCTTGGCAAAACACACTTTTGGGACAAGCTTTCATTGTCACATTCCGTGACGCACTGCTGGAAGCCCCTCTGGCTCTTGTCCCCTCCTGCCCGCACCCGGGGAGCCGGCGGGGACCCTCTGGGACGGGCAGCTCCTCTCAGGGACGAGCGGTGGGTGACCCCGGCGTCCCCTTGACGCCTCCTCTCCGTCTCTCGCATCCTCGCTCAGATTCTCTCTCCGAATCCATGAAGAAGCTCCGGGAAGAAGGACCAATCATCAAAGAAATTGGGGATCTCATGCTGTCTCGGGTAAGGGAGAGGGGGGGGGACAGGGGTGGTGGAACCCCCGGGGGCACCTTCTTGGCCTCCAGCGTGGAGGGTTGACATCTTTAAGGGGAGGTGGAGGTGACCCCCACTCTCACGCTCTCCTCTGGCTGTGACTAGGCAGAGGAGCTCAGGGAGACTCAGGGCCAAGCCTGGGGGGGTCTCTGAGCCCAGTTCTCCCCTTTTTCCTCCCCCCCCCCCCCCCCACCTTCCCCCCCAGTTCGACGGTCAGGCCAAAGAGGAGATCCAGCAGGTCGCCGCTGACTTCTGCTCCTACCAGTCCATCGCCCTCGAGCTGATCAAAACCAAGCAGCGCAAGGAGAGCCGGTTCCAGCTCTTCATGCAGGTTTGTCCTTCTCCCCGGGCTGTTCCTCGCCCCGGAGTTCCCCTGGTTTCCCCCAAATCCCACTTTTGGGGGGGGGCTCTCACCCCCTTTCCCTCCGCCTCCAGGAAGCAGAGAGCAATCCCCAGTGCCGGCGCCTGCAGCTCAAGGACTTGATCATCTCCGAAATGCAGCGTCTGACCAAGTACCCGCTGCTGCTGGAGAACATCATCAAACACACCGAGGGTACGGGCCGGGGGGGGGACAACCTTGGGGGGCTCATCCCCAGGGTGGCCTGGCTGCCTCTTCCCACCTCCGGCATGTCCTTTGGCTGGTAGGACCAGGACACGGTGACTTTCTACCCTGGGGCTCTGTTGCCACCCAGAGGGCAATCCCAGGGTGGTGGGGGAAAGAGATAGGCCGGGGGGGGGGGATCTCCTGGGGGTGGGGTGACGTGCTGGAGGGACGGGATAGCATCCAGAGGGACCTGGACAGGCTGGAGAAGTGGGATGGTGTGACCCTCATGGGGTCCAAGCAGGCCAAGGGCAGGGTCCTGACCCTGGGTGGGGGCAGCCCCCGGTCCCAGCCCAGGCTGGGGATGGAGGGATGGGGAGCAGCCCCAAGGAGAAGGGCTTGGGGGCACTGAGGGGGGGCGAAAGGTGGCCATGGGCCGGTACAGCCCCCCTGGCTGCATCCCCAGGGCGAGGGGGGGGGATTCTGCCCCTCTGCTCCGCTCTGGGGAGACACCCCCCCAAGTGCTGCCTCCAGCTCTGGGGCCACCAACAGCAGAAGGCCATGGAGCTGTTGGAGCGGGGCCAGAGGAGGCCCCGGAGATGCTGGGAGGGCTGGAGCCCCTCTGCTGGGAGGGGGGGCTGAGAGAGTTGGGGGGGTTCAGCCTGGAGAAGAGAAGGCTCCGGGGAGACGTTGGAGCCCCTTCCAGTCCCTAAAGGGGCTCCAGGAAAGCTGGGGGGGGGGACACTCTTGATGAGGGAGGGGAGCGATGGGACGAAGGGGAAGGGTTTTAAGCTGAAAAAGGAGAGATTTAGGTTAGATATTGGGCAGAAGTTCTTTATTTTGAGGGTGGTGAGAGCCTGGCCCAGGTTGCCCAGAGAAGCTGTGGCTGCCCCATCCCTGGGGGGGTTCAAGGCCAAGGTTGGAGGGGGCTTGGAGCAACCTGGGCTGGTGGGAGGTGTCCCTGCCCATGGCAGGGGCAGGGTGGGGGGACACCAGGTGGTCTTTAAGGTCCCTTCCCACCCCAAAGCAGTCTGTGATTCCATGGAGACCTCTGGGCTGTGGTGTTTGGTGCCCGCTGACCCGCTGTCTCCTCTCTGCCATCCCAGCGGGCACCTCGGAGCAGGAGAAGTTGTGCCGAGCCCGGGATCAGTGCCGGGACATCCTGAAGCACGTCAACGAGGCGGTGAAACGAGCCGAGAACCGGCACAGGCTGGAGGGCTACCAGAAACGCCTGGATGCCACCTCCCTGGAGAGGACCAGCAACCCCCTGGCTGCCGAGTTCAAGGTAGTCCCGGCTCGGGGGCAGCGCTGGGGGGGCGGGGGGGGTGGGTGTGGGTGTCTCTGCGGCCCCCACCCACCTTCAGCGCTGCCCCGGGGGTCCCGCAGAGCCTGGACCTCACCTCCCGGCGCATGATCCACGAAGGACCCCTCACCTGGCGCATCGGCAAGGACAAGACTGTGGGTACGGACCTTCCCCTGGACTGGGAGCACTGGGAGACCCTTCCCCTCCCTCCTCGGTGTCCCCCAGGACGTGGACATCCTACCCCCAGCCCCAGCGGTGTCACAGGGACCCCCTAACCCCCCCCCCCCCCCTTTTGCTGCATCCGTGGGGCCATCATCCTTTCTGGCTTCAAGGATGGAGCTGCCACTTGGCTTGTGAGGGTGTCCCAGGCTCTCTGTCCCCTCTGTGTCCCCCATGTGTGTGTCCCCCCCCCGCCCCCTCCCAGACCTGCACGTCCTGCTCCTGGAGGACCTGCTGGTGCTGCTGCAGAAGCAGGACGAGAAACTGGTGCTCAAGTGCCACAGCAAGACGGCGCTGGGCTCCTCGGACACCAAACAGACCTTCAGCCCCGTCCTCAAGCTCAACTCCGTGCTCATCCGCTCGGTGGCCACAGGTAGGGGACAAAAGCCAGGGAGAAGCCACCAGGGTTGGGACACACACACACACACACACATCTTCTCCTCCTGCCGTGCCGAAGCCCTTCACCACGCTCTGGATCTTCCTCATCGCTCTCTTCCTCGTGTCCCGTCCCCAGATAAACGAGCCCTCTTCATCATCTGCACCTCGGAGCTGGGACCCCAGATCTACGAGTTGGTGGCACTGACGTCCTCCGAGAAGAACACGTAAGGCCGGGTGGGTGGGAGGGGTGCGGGCAAGTGTTCCCTGCCCCCCCCCGCCCCCCCCCCCCCGGGGTGGGGGCTTCTCTGTTTGGGCAGAGACACCCCCCCCACCACCACCTCACCCGAGGAGCTGACGAGGGGCTCTGGGCCGGGCAGGTGGATGGAGCTGCTGGAAGAGGCGGTGCAAAGTGCCACCAGGAATGTCACCTTCCCCCCTAAGCGCCGGACGCCGGAGCCCACCCGTGCGGCACCCCCCGGGTGAGCACCCCAGTCCTTACTGGGAGCCCAGCCCTTACTGGGAGCCCAGCCCACTCCCCTGCTGGTGGGCACCGGGGGACGAGGCCAGCAGCTTGCTGGCTCTCTCCGGAGGGTGGCTGGGATGGGGACAAGGGTCCTCCCTTGGTCACTGGGGACCTGGGGGGGCTTCCAGGCCTCCTGGCACCTCGGGGGGGGGGCCTTCAGCGGGGGGTCTGCCCCCGAGCTCCTGGCTCCTGCCCGTCACCTGATGTCCCTTCCCTGTCCCCACAGCCTGGTGTTGCCAGACCCTGACGTGTCCCCCATCCTGTCCCGAGGTGCCAGCTCCGGAGCAGAGACAGAGGATTGCTCCTCAGGTGAGCCCCCCCCCCTGCCCCCCCTCCCTTCCCCGGACCCCCCCCCACCCCCCCCATTCCCCCCAAACCCCTTTTTGGGGGTCAGGACGTGGGTCTGAGCTCTCCCCCCTTCTTCTCCCCACAGCAGATGACAATCCCACCGCGCTCCTGGGCGGGGAGAAGCCCCCGGCGCTGCTGGAGGAGCCGGTGAGCAGCGAGGTAGAGGAAGGGGAGGAAGAGCCACCCACGGGGGGGGGCGAGACCCCCCCCCCCCGAGCGCCCGGGCCCCCCCACGCGTCTGCCGCTGCCGGGACCCCTGGGGACGGAAGGACTGGCCGAGGCGGCGCTGGAAGATGGTGAGTTCCATGGGGTGGCACGATGTTGGGGGGGGCCGAAGCCCCCAAGTCACCTCCTCTTCCTCACCCCCAAATCACCTCCTCTTCCTCGCCTCCCCCCCCGCCCCAACGCTTCATCCCAGTGGAAAACCTGCGGCTCCTGATCCTGCGGAGGGTCCTGCCGTGGAGGGACGCGGAGCCCGAGGACGACCTGACCCCCACGCCGTCGGTCACCGGGGGGGGCAGGGGCCAGCCCTGGGACTCGGTGCTCTCCAGCCAGGATTCGGCCCCCCAGGAGGTGCCGGGGGACCCCCCCGCCGTCACCGGGGACACGAAGCCACCGTCGGGGCGGGGGGACGCGGAGGGACCCGGTCCTGAGGAACCGAGCGGCTACAAAGTGGTCCGGAAAGGTAGGGGGGTGACAGCGAGTGTCCTCGTGGCCGGGGGGGGGACACACACACACACGCACACACAGGCGCTGGGGACCCCCCTCCTCTCCCTCACCTGCCCCTCGCTGGGAATGGGGGTGTCGCTCCCCGCTTGGGCTCTGGGGGGTGCTGGTGGTGGTGGGGTCCTGGTGGTGGGATGCTGGTGGTGGGGTGCTGGTGGGTGCTGGTGGTGGGATGCTGGTGTTGGGGTGCTGGTGGGTGCTGGTGGTGGGATACTGGTGTTGGGGTGCTGATGGGTGCTGGTGGTGGGATACTGGTGTTGGGGTGCTGATGGGTGCTGGTGGTGGGATGCTGGTGGTGGGGTGCTGATGGATGCTGATGTTGGGGTGCTGGTGGGTGCTGGTGGGTGCTCGTGGGTGCTGATGGTGAGATGCTGATGGATGCTGATGTTGAGGTTCTGGTGGGTGCTGGTGGTGGCATGCTGGTGGTGGGGTGCTGATGGGTGCTGGTGTTGGGGTGCTGGTGGGTGCTGGTGGTGGGATACTGGTGTTGGGGTGCTGATGGATGCTGGTGGTGAGATGCTGGTGGATGCTGATGTTGGGGTGCTGGTGGGTGCTGGTGGATGCTGGTGGTGGGATGCTGGTGGTGGGGTGCTGGTGGATGCTGATGTTGGGGTGCTGGTGGATGCTGATGTTGGGGTGCTGGTGTTGGGGTGCTGATGGGTGCTGATGGTGGGATGCTGGTGGTGGGGTGCTGATGGATGCTGATGTTGGGGTGCTGAGGGATGCTGGTGGGTGCTCGTGGTGGGTGCTGATGGTGAGATGCTGATGGATGCTGATGTTGAGGTGCTGGTGGGTGCTGGTGGTGGGGTGCTGGTGGTGGGGTGCTGAAGGATGCTGGTGGTGGGATGCTGGTGGTGGGGTGCTGGTGGATGCTGGTGGGTGCTGATGGTGAGATGCTGGTGGATGCTGATGTTGGGGTGCTGATGGATGCTGGTGGGTGCTGGTGGTGGGATGCTGATGTTGGGGTGCTGATGGATGCTGGTGGGTGCTGGTGGTGCGATACTGGTGTTGGGATGCTGGTGGTGAGATGCTGGTGGATGCCGGTGTTGGGGTGCTGGTGTATGCCGGTGTTGGGGTGCTGGTGGGATGCTGATGTTGAGGTGCTGGTGGGTGCTGGTGGTGGCATGCTGGTGTTGGGGTGCTGATGGATGTTGGTGGTGGGATGCTGATGGGTGCTGGTGGTGGGGTGCTGATGGATGCTGATGTTGGGGTGCTGAGGGATGCTGGTGGGTGCTCGTGGTGGGTGCTGATGGTGAGATGCTGATGGATGCTGATGTTGGGGTGCTGGTGGGTGCTGGTGGTGGGATACTGGTGTTGAGATGCTGATGGATGCCGGTGTTGGGGTGCTGGTGGATGCTGATGTTGGGGTGCTGGTGGGTGCTGGTGGATGCTGATGTTGAGGTGCTGGTGAGTGCTGGTGGGTGCTGGTGGTGGGATACTGGTGTTGGGGTGCTGATGGATGCTGGTGGGTGCTGGTGGTGGGTGCTGGTGGTGGGATGCTGATGTTGGGGTGCTGGTGGGTGCTGATGGGTGCTGGTGCTGGGATACTGGTGTTGGGATGCTGGTGGTGAGATGCTGGTGGATGCCGGTGTTGGGGTGCTGGTGGGTGCTGGTGGGATGCTGATGTTGAGGTGCTGGTGAGTGCTGGTGGGTGCTGGTGGTGGGATGCTGGTGTTGGGGTGCTGATGGATGCTGGTGTTGGGGTGCTGATGGGTGCTGGTGTTGGGGTGCTGATGGTGGGGTGCTGATGGGTGCTGGTGGGTGCTCGTGGTGGGTGCTGATGGTGAGATGCTGATGGATGCTGGTATTGGGGTGCTGGTGGGTGCTGGTGGTGGGGTGCTAGTGGGTGCTGATAGATGCTGGTATTGGGGTGCTGATGGTGAGATGCTGGTGTTGGGTTGCTGATGTTCGGGTGCTGATGGATGCCAGTGGGTGCTGATGGATGCTGGTGTTGGGGTGCTGGTGTTGGGGTGCTGGTGTTGGGGTGCTGATGGTGGGTGCTGGTGGGTGCTGGTGGCGGTGCCGGTGTTGGGGTGCTGTTGGGTGCCGGTGGTGGGTGCCGGTGTCGGGGCCTGCTCACCCCTTCCCTCCCCCCCCCCCCCCCCCACGCCCCCCCTCTCTTTTTGGGGTGCGCAGCCCAGGCGGAGGGTGCTCAGGAGGCCACGCCCTCGCCAGGCAGCAGCCAATCAGAAACTGAGCTGCAGGAAGGAGGCGGAGCTAATGTAGATGGTAAAGAGACACACACACACACACCCCCCCCCGTCCCCTCCCTGGGGGTCCCCATGTCCCCGGGGGGGGGGGGCAGGTTCCCATCTCCCCTCGTGTCCCTTGAGGGGAACCGTGTCCTCGAAGGGGACACGTGTCCCTGGCGGGGAGAGGGGGGGGGACACACGATGTCACTTGGGAGGGGGAGGGGGGTACCTGTCTTTGGGAGGGGGGGGTAACCTGTCCTTGGCGGGGGGGGACGGGGATGACACCGTGTCCCTGAGGACTGTCCCCCCCGCGGCCAGGGACACACAGCGCCACCGACGCGGTGACCCAAATTGAGCTGGAAATGGGTTTGTGGGCCACAAAGGGGCACAACCCCCCCCCCCCTCCCCCCTGCGTGGGGGGGGGGATGAACCTCAGACAGCAAAACCCCCCGCCCCCCCCCTGCCCCCCCGGGGGGGGGGGGGGGGGGCCACCAAGAGCCACCCGAGCGGGTCCCCTGCCCCACTTAACGCTGCTCGTCCCCTCTCCAGGCAACTACTTCTACGTCAGCATGCCCAGGGGACCCCCCCAGCCCCCCCCGGATCCCCCTCCGCCACCCCCCAGCCCCCCGCAGAAGCCCCCCCCCGTCCTAACCCCTCCGAGGGCTCCCCGGGACCCCCCCGCCCCCCTCCGCGACGTCGACCTCATCTTTCGCACCATCGAGCAGCTGACGCTGAAGCTCAACAGGCTGAAAGTGAGTGTCCCCCCCCCCAAACTGGGCAAACTGGGGGAACTGGGCGGGAGGGGGGGGGGGAACACATGCCCCCCCCCTTCCTCCCTCCAACCTGGCCCCCTTTCTCTCCCGGGCAACCTCCAGGCTGTGGAAATAGCCCACCGGGACCTGCTGCGCTCCCTGGGGCGCAGCCCCTCGGCCGATGACGTCACCCCCCTGGGGGGCTCAGCCCCCCCGGAGACGGACGGGGGGTCCCAGCCCCCCCCCAGCCCCGACGGTGACAGTCCCTTGTCCCGCGCCCTCCGGAGCCTGCAGGGGGGCCCTCTCACCAACGCCCCAGGTAAGAGACCCCCCCCCCACCCGCCACCGTCACCTCGCCCCCACCTCTCTCCTCACCCCCCCCCACCCCCTTGCCCCCCCCCAATCCCTTGCCCCCCCTTTCTCTCACCCCCCCAACCCCTCGCTCCCCCATATCCCCTGCCCCCCCATCCCCTTGCCCCCTGCATCCCTGTACCCCCCGTCCCTTCACGACCCCCCCACATCCCCTTGCCCCATCCCTTTGCCCCCTGTGCCTTCACCCCCCCATCCTCTTACCCCCCCCGCATCCCCTTGCCCCCCCGTTCCTTCACACCCCCCCCATCCCCTTGCCCCCCGTCCCCTTGCCCCCTTGTGCCTTCAGACCCCCCTGTCCCTTTGCCCCCACATCCCTTCACCCCCCCATCCCCTTGCCCCCCCCCTTCACACACACACCCCCATCCCTTTGCCCCCCCATCCCCTTGCCCCCCCCTTCACACACACCCCCACATCCCCTCGCCCCCCACATCCCCTTGCCCCACATCCCCGTGCCCCCCTGTCCTTTTTCCCTCCTGTCCCTTCACGCCCCCCCGTCCCCTCGCCCTCCCCGCATCCCCTTGCCCCCCCGCCCCTTCACACCCCCCCATCCCGTGCCCTCCGTCCCTTCGCCCCCCCCACATCCTCTCACCCCCCCACCCCCTTGCCCCCCCCGTCCCCCTCACCCCCTTCTCCCCATCTTTTCCAGGCTCCAGAGCCCCCCTCGCGAGGACCCCGCTCGCGACGCCGGCCTTTAGCCGCGGTGGGGAGGGGGGGGGGCTCCCCCCCCCCTGCAGAATTGCTCCCAAGCCGGTGGGGGGTGCTGCCCACAGCGCCCCCCCCACCCTGTGCCCCCCATCCCCACGCCAGCAGCCCCCCCCCCCCAGAACTACAGGGGGCTCGGGCTGGAAGGTAGGGAGCACGATCTGTGGGGCCGGCAGCCGGGTGTCTCCCCCCCCCTTCCCCCCTTACCCCCCCCCAAATCTCCTCGCATGGCAGCCCCGGCTCGGCCCCCCCCAACCCGTGTCCCCCCCCCTCTCCCCGTGTCCCCCCCCCCGTCCCGGCCGCGAGAGCTGGATCTAGTCTGTATAAATGCACTTTGTTCTGTTCCTCTCCGTGCTGCGGCCCCCCCCCCGCCTATAAATATGTACGTACGTGCCCCCCCCCCTCCTGTAAATACCCACCACCGGCCCCCCCCCCAGCCGGAGACGGGGTGGGGGGGCAGCGGGGACACACCACACACCCCCCCCACCAGCACCGAGCTGGCCTCCCCACCTCCCGCCGGTGACAATCGGGGACCCGGGGGGGGGGCGCGTGTGTGTGTGTGTCCCCCCCTGCAAGGTGTGGGGGTGAGGCCGGCGCGCCGGGGGGGTGGGGGGGGGGAGTGGGGGGGGCCGATATATATATTATATATAATAGAGCCAAGACTGAGCGGTTGCTGTTCCCCGCTGTAGAATTTGTTTTATTTTCTGCCTTTTTGGAGAATTTGGGGGTTTTTTTAGAGTAAAGGCAAAGAGCGAGGTCACCCTGGGGGGGGGGGGGTGTCTGTGGGCCCCCCCCCCCCTGCCCGGGGACCGCGTTACGGGCCCGGTTCCTGCTCTTCCTCCCGGGCTCCGGGCGGCGGGTCCTGGGGGGGCAGCAGCTCCCGGAGCCGCCCCAGCCCCGGGCTGGTGGGGGGGATGCGGTTCTTCTGCGGGGGGGGGAGAAAGGGGGGCGTCAGGCTGGGACGGCGGCGGTGCCAGCCCCACGGCGGTGCCAGTCCTGCCCTGTGCCCCACGGCAATGCCAGCCCCACGGCGGTGCCAGCCCCCACAGTGGTGCCAGTCCTGCCGTGTGCCCCACAGCAATGCTAGCCCCACGGCGGTGCCAGCCCCACAGTGGTGCCAGTCCTGCCATGTGCCCCACAGTGATGCCAGCCCCATGGCAATGCCAATCCTGCCGTGTGCCCCACGGCAATGCCAGCCCCACGGCAGTGCCAGCCCCACAGCGGTGCCAGTCCTGCCGTGTGCCCCATGGCAATGCCAGCCCCACGGCGGGTGCCAGCCCCACAGTGGTGCCAGCCCTGCCCTGTGCCCCACGGTGATGCCAGCCCTACAGTGATGCCAGCCCCACAGCAGTGCCAGCCCTGCCCTGTGCCCCACGGTGATGCCAGCCCTACAGTGATGCCAGCCCCACAGCAGTGCCAGTCCTGCTGTGTGCCCCATGGCAATGCCAGCCCCATGGCAATGCCAATCCTGCCGTGTGCCCCACGGCAATGCCAGCCCCACGGCGGTGCCAGCCCCACAGCAGTGCCAGTCCTGCCATGAGCCCCACAGTGATGCCAGCCCCATGGCAATGCCAATCCTGCCATGTGCCCCACGGCAATGCCAGCCCCACGGCGGTGCCAGTCCTGCCCTGTGCCCCACGGCAATGCCAGCCCCACGGCGGTGCCAGCCCCACAGCGGTGCCAGTCCTGCCGTGTGCCCCATGGCAATGCTAGCCCCCATGGCGATGCCAGCCCCACACTGATACCAGCCCCACGGCAATGCCCCACCATGTGCCTGGTGGTGATGCCAGCCCCATGGTGATGACAGCCCCATGGCAATGCCAGCCCCACCATGTCCCTGGTGGCACTGTCAGCCCTGCTGTGTGCCCAGTGGCGATGCCAGCCCCACACCGATGCCAGCCCCACGGCAATGCCCCACCATGCGCCTGGTGGTGATGCCAGCCCCACGGCGATGCCAGCCCCACCGTGTCCCTGGTGGCACTGCCAGCCCTGCTGTGTGCCCAGTGGCGATGCCAGCCCCACGGCAATGCCCCACCATATGCCTGGTGGTGATGCCAGCCCCACGGCGATGCCAGCCCCACCGTGTCCCTGGTGGCACTGCCAGCCCTGCTGTGTGCCCAGTGGCGATGCCAGCCCCACGGCAATGCCCCACCATGCGCCTGGTGGTGATGCCAGCCCCACGGTGATGCCAGCCCCACACTGATGCCAGCCCCATGGTGATGCCAGCCCCACACCGATGCCAGCCCCACGGTCCCCCCCATCTCACCTGCAGGGAGAGGCGCAGCAGCCCCTGCTGCCCGGGCACCTTGGGCTTCTTCACCCGCTGCTGCCCCTCCAGCGCCGCCAGGAAGGCGCCCAGGCCCCGCTGGGTGATGCGGTTGTCTGTTGTTGGGGGGGTGGAGAAGAAACAGGGGGAGGGTCGGGGACAAGTTGGGGGGGACAGGGGACGGAGGACCGGGCGGGGGGGGGACAAGACTCACAGCTCAGGTTGAGGTTGAGGAGCGCCCGGTTCCCCGGCAGGACGAGGCTGCCCTGGTGCTGCCTGGGCTCTTCCAGGAGCGGGTGCAGCGGCTCCCCCGGATCCGGCACCTTGGGGGGGGGGGCAGGGGCCATGAGGGGTTGTGGGGACCCCCCCCCCACCACCACCACCACCAAGGGTTAGGGACACCCCTCCCCAACGATGTGTGTCCCCTCCCGCCCCCCCACCTCTGGGCTCAGCTTCTCCTGCCCGCTGGGTTTCATGTCTCTGCTACGGGTGGCTCTGGGCTCCGGCGCTGCAGGGGGTGGGAGGGAGGTGAGACACCCCCCCCCTGCCCTGTGCCCCCCCCCAGACACCTTAGACACCCACCACCACCCCCCCCAGACCCCTTGGACCCCCCCCCAGACCCTTCGGACCCCCACTCACCCTTCTTAGGCTGCCGGACCTCCTCCTTCCGCGGCGGCTCCTGCAAGGGATGGGGCAGCGCTTGGGGGGACACCCCCCTCCCCTGCATCCCCCCTCCAGGGATGGGGAAACTGAGGCACCCTAAAGGCTGGGGACACCTTATGGGGGGGGGGGAATTGTCCTCCCCCCACCCCTGTCCCCTCCCGCCTCCTCACCTTCTTCTTGGCCGGGATTTTGCCCAACTTGGGTGGGAGCAGTTTGTCGGGGCCCCCCCCGCTGCGCAGGCTGGAGCGATGCTCGCTCTGGCCCTCGCTCTCTTTTGGGATCTGGGGGGGGCAAAGTGTGGCGGGGGTGGGGGGGCTCAGGGTGCATTTCCCCCCCCCCCCAGGACCTTCCGACCTTTCCCTGAAGGTGGGGGTCAAAATAGAGG
>NW_027414635.1:0-13384 GCF_964106895.1 Numenius arquata | reverse complement strand
GGTATTTGGGGGGGTATTTGGGGTCTGGGGGGGCAATTGGGGGGTGGGGGGGTATTTGGGGGGGGAAGGGGTGTTTGGGGGGGTATTTTGGGTCCGGGGGGGGCAATTGGGGGGTGGGGGGGTATTTGGGGTCCAGGGGGGGCAATTGGGGGGTGGGAGGGGGCAATTGGGGGGGGTATTTGGGTCCGGGGGGGGCAATTGGGGGGGTTATTTGGGTCCGGGGGGGCAATTGGGGGGGTATTTGGGGTCCGGGGGGGGCAATTGGGGGGGTTATTTACCCCCCCCCCCCCCCCCAGGTGGCACGACTTCCGCACCCTGTGCGACTACAACAAGAGAGTGGGCGTGGGTGAGAGGGGGCGGGGCTTAACGGGGCTGGGCGGGGCTTGAGGGGGAGTGGGCGTGGCTTAACGTGGTGGGCGGGGCTTGAGGGGGGAGTGGGCGTGGTCACGGTGGGTGGGGTGTGGCAGAGCTGAGGGGCAGGAGGGAGGAGGAGGGGGCGTGGCCTGAGAGGCGGGGGGGCGTGGTCACGACATGGGGGCGTGGTCACGGGTGTGTGGGGTCGGTGGGCGGGGCTATAGGGGGCGGGGCTTATGCCTTGTGGGTGGGGCTTAGGCCTTGTGGGCGGCACCCACAGCCCTCTATGGGGGGGGTTATGGGGATGTGGGAGGAGCCAAGCCCCGAGGGGGTGGGGCCAGACATTAAGGGGTGTGTCCACGCCCTTGTGGGCGGGGCCAGGACTTTGTGGGCGGGGTCAGGGGCCGTGTAGGCGGGGCTAAACCCAAAGAGGAGCCATCCACAGGCTTCTATGGGGGGGGGTTACGGGGATGTGGGAGGGGCCAGGCCCCAAGGGGGCGGGGCCAGACACTAAGGGGTGTGTCCATACACCTCGTGGGCGGGGCTTAGGCCTTGTGGGCAGGGCTTAGGCCTTGTGGGCAGCACCCACAGCCCTCTATGGGGGGGTTAGGGGGATGTGGGAGGGGCCAGGCTCCAAGGGGGCGGGGCCAGACACTAAGGGGTGTGTCCATACACCTTGTGGGCGGGGCTTAGGCCTTGTGGGCGGGGTTAAGCCCGAAGGAGGGATATCCCCAGCTCTCTATGGGGGGGGTTACGGTGATGTGGGAGGGGGCCAGGTGACAAGAGGGCGGGGCTAGGACCCTTGTGGGTGGAGCCAGATCCTAAAGGGTGTGTCCAGGCCCTTGTGGGCGGGGCTTAGGCCTTGTGGGCGGGGCTTAGGCCTTGTGGGCAGCACCCACAGCCCTCTAAGGGGGGGTTAGGGGGATGTGGGAGGGGGCAGCCCCCAAGGGGGAGGGGCCAGGCCCCTTGTGGGCGTGTCCTACGGCTGACCCCGCCCCTCTGCCTCCCCTCCCCGCAGCCCTGGAGGTGGGGGCCGACCTGCCGTCGGCGGCGGCCATCGACCGGTGGCTGGGGGAGCCGGTGAAGGCGGCCATCCTCCCCACCAGCGTCTTCCTCACCAACAAGAAGGGCTTCCCCGTCCTCTCCCGCCTCCACCAGCGCCTCGTCTGCCGCCTCCTCAAGGTGGGGGGGGGGGGTCTGGGGGGGCTTTTGGGGGGTGGGGAGGGGGTTTGGGGGTGTCTGGGGGGGCTTTAGGGGGGCTTTGGGGGCTGGGGAGGGAGTCTGGGGGGGCTTTTGGGGGGTGGGGAGGGGGTTTGGGGGGACTTGGGGGGCTGGGGAGGGGGTTTGGAGGGGTTTGGGGGGTGGGGAGGGGGTTTGGGGGAACTTTTGGGGGGTAGGGAGGGGGTCTGGGGGGACTTGGGGGGCTGGGGAGGGGGTTTGGGGGGACTTGGGGGGTGGGGAGGGGGTATGGGGGGACTTGGGGGGCTGGGGAGGGGGTTTGGGGGGGTCTATTGAGGCTTTAGGGGGTAGGGAGGGGGTTTGGGGGGACTTGGGGGGCTGGGGAGGGGGTTTGGGGGGGTCTGGGGGGGCTTTTGGGGGCTGGGGAGGGGGTTTTGGGGGGGTCTGGGGGGTGATGTGTGGGTCTGGGGGGTGACATGTGGGTCCCGCCCCATAGCTGGAGGTGCAGGTGGTGGTGTGTGGGCGGATGATGTGTGGGTCCGAGAGGGGATGTGTGGGTCTGTGGTGGGATGTGTGGGTCCGGGGTGTGATCTGTGGGTCCGGGGCGTGACGTGTGGGTCCCGCCCCATAGCTGGAGGTGCAGGTGGTGGTGTGGGGCGCCCCACGGCACGGGGAGAAGCCGCTGGGCTCCTACCTGCAGTACCTGGAGCACCTGGGCCAGCACCGGCCCCCCCCCCTCCGCCTACGAGCTCTTCGCCCGGGGCTACGAGGATTACCTGCAGTCCCCCCTCCAGGTGGGCGGGGCCTAAGGGGGGAGGTGGGCGTGGCCTCGACGGGGTGGGCGGGGCCTCCGCGGATGGGCGTGGCCTCGGGGAGGGGTAAGGGGCTTGGCGGGGGGGGGCGGGGAAAGGGAGGAGGATGAGGATGTGGGGAATGGGAGGCGGGAGGGGGCGTGGTTTATGGTGGGGGGCGTGGTTTATGGCGGGGAGGGGCGTGGCCACGCGTGGGTGGGGCTGGAAGGGGCGTGGCTTAGACATGGGGGGCGTGGTTTAGTCCTGGGGGGGCGTGGCCAGGGTGGGAGGGGGGAGTATAGGAGGAAGGCCTGGGGAATGGAAGATGGGAGGGGGCGTGGTTTATGTCGGGGAGGGGCGTGGCCACTGGTGGGAGGGGCGGGAGGGGGCGTGGTTTAGCCCTGGGGGCGTGGTTTAGTCGGGGGGGGGCGTGGCCAGGGCGCTGGTTGGGGAAGGACTAGGGAGTGGGAGCTGGGAGGGGGCGTGGCTTCGGCCCGGGGGGGGCGTGGTTTGACCAGGGGCGTGGCCACGTGTGGGAGGGACCGTAGGGGGCGTGGCTTAGCGCGGGGGGGGCGTGGTTTCATCCGGGGGGGCGTGGCTACGATGCCGGGGGGGGAAGGGCTGGGTAATGGAAGCCGGGAGGGGGCGTGGTTTATGTCGGGGAGGGGCGTGGCCGCGGGTGGGAGGGGCTGTAAGGGGCGTGGTTTATCCCTGAGGGGCGTGGCTTGGCGCTGGGGGCGGGGCCAAGGCGGGAGGGGGGCGGGGCTAGAGGGCAAAGGTTTAACCCTGGGGGCAGGGGTGGGGAAGGGGGGGCGTGGCTTTGGAAAGGGGGCGTGGCCGCGCCAAAGGGGCGTGGCTTCGGAACGAGGGGGGCGTGGCTTCGGGCGAGGGGGCGGGGTCAGAGAGAGGGGGCGTGGCCAAGGCGGGTGGAAGGTATGAATGGGGAGGGGGGGCGGGTGTTTGGGCGGGGGCCTACGTGAAGGGGGCGTGGCCTGTGGGCGTGGCCTAGGAGGGTGGGCGTGGCCGAGGGGGGCGTGTCCCTGAGAGGCCACGCCCCCTCGCAGCCCCTGATGGACAACCTGGAGTCGCAGACCTACGAGGTCTTCGAGAAGGATCCAATCAAATACTCCCAGTACCAGCAGGTGGGCGGGGCTTGGGGTGGGTGGGCGGGGCCTCCTCGTGGCCACACCCCTTTCTCATTAGCATATCCCCGCCCCTTCTTTCCTAGGCCATTTATAAGTGTCTGTTGGACCGAGTGCCTGAGGAGGAGAAGGAGACCAACGTCCAGTGAGTGACGCCCGCCCCCCACGGCGCTATGGGGCAGCCCCACATCCCCCCCACGGCGCTATGGGGCAGCCCCACATCCCCCCCCACGGCGCTCTGGGGCAGCCCCACGGCGCTATGGGGCAGCCCCACATCCTCCCCACGGCGCTATGGGGCAGCCCCACATCTCTCCCACATTCTCCCCGCGACGCTATAGGGCACCTAAGGGTGCTATGGGGCAGCCTCACATCCTCCCCACCGTGCTATGGGGCACCCCACGGCGCTATGGGGCGCGCCACGTCCCCCCCCTACGGCGCTATGGGGTACCTAATGGTGCTGTGGGGCACCCCACGCCCTCCCCACGGCGCTGTGGGGCACGCCACATCCCCCCCCATGGCGCTATGGGGCACCCCCAATCCTCCCCATGGCGCTATGGGGCACCCCATTTCCCCCCACAGTGCTATGGGCCCCCCCACGGTGGCTATGGGGCACCCCACTTCCCCCCACATCCCCCCCCCCGGCGCTATGGGGCACCTAATAGTGCTATGGGGCACCCCACATGCTTCACGCAGTGCTATGGGGCAGCCCACATTCCCCCTCCTGGCGCTATGGGGCGCCCCACAGCTCTCTCCAGCCCTATAGTGCGCCCCCCACCCCCCAGCCTCCCCCCCAAACCCCACTCCCCGACCCCCCCCTCCCCCCCCGGCGCCGTGGGGCTGCCCTACACGCGTGGGTCCTGCCCCACACGTGTGGGTCCTGCCCCCCAGGGTGGTGATGGTGCTGGGGGCCGGGCGGGGGCCGCTGGTGAACGCGGCGCTGCGGGCGGCCCGGCAGGCGGCTCGGAGGGTGCGGGTCTACGCCGTGGAGAAGAACCCCAACGCCGTGGTCACGTGAGTCGCCCCACAACTCCCCCCTGCCCCACAACCAGCCCCCCGCCCCATAGATTTCACCCTGACCCATAACTAGCACGTTTCAGCCCCATAAGTTCTCTCTTTAGCTCCGTAACTGCTCTTCTCGGCTCCGTAATCAACATTTCCCAGCCCCACAAGTGCTCCCTGGCCCCATAACCAACTCCCCCAGCCCCATAACCAACTCTTCCAGCCCCATAACCGATCCTCCTGCCCCATAGATTCCACCCTGACCCACAACTGACCTATTTCAGCCCCATGAGTGCCATGTTCAGCCCCATAACTGCTCTTCTCGGCTCCGTAATCAACCTTTCGCAGCCCCACAAGTGCTCTCCGGCCCCATAACTGACTCCCCCTGCCCCATAACTGACCTCCCTGCCCCATAGATTCCCCCCTGACCCACAACTGACCCATTTCAGCCCCATGAGTGCCGTGTTCAGCCCCATAACTGCTCTTCTCGGCTCCATAATCAACCTTTCCCAGCCCCACAAGTGCTCCCTGGCCCCATAACCAACTCCCCCGGCCCCATAACTAACTTCCCTAGCCCCATAACTGAGCTTCCTGCCCCATAGATTCCACCCTGACCCATAACTAGCGCGTTTCAGCCCCATAACTTCTCTCTTTAGCTCCGTAACTGCTCTTCTCGGCTCCATAATCAACATTTCCCAGCCCCACAAGTGCTCCCCGGCCCCATAACCAACTCCCCCAGCCCCATAACCGATCCTCCTGCCCCATAGATTCCACCCTGACCCATAACTAGCACATTTCAGCCCCATAAGTTCCATTTTCAGCCCCTTAATTGGTGTTCTCGGCTCCGTAATCAACCTTTCGCAGCCCCACAAGTGCTCTCCGGCCCCATAACCAACTCCCCCAGCCCCATAACCGAGCCTCCTGCCCCACAGATTCCACCCTGACCCACAACCGGTCCCCCAGACCCATAACTGATACATTTCAGCCCCACAGACCCCTCCTCGTAGACCCCGTAAGTCCCCAATTCCCAGCTCTACGGGGTTGCTGTGACCCCCGGCTGCCCCACAGCACCCCATAGCGGGTCCCCAGCCCCACTGATCCCCCCCCCCGTGCGCCCCCCAGGCTGGAGAGCTGGCAGTACGAGGAGTGGGGGGCGCAGGTGACGGTGGTGGCCCGGGACATGCGGGGGTGGCGGGCGCCCGAGGGGGCCGACCTGGTGGTCTCTGAGCTCCTGGGTTCCTTCGGGGACAACGAGCTTTCTCCGGAGTGCCTGGATGGGGCCCAGCACTGCCTCAAGGGTGAGATCTGTGGGGCTGGGGATGTGGGGCAGGGATCTGTGGGGCTGGAGGAAGAGATCTGTGGGGCTGGAGCTGGGATCTGTGGGGCTGGGGTGGGGATTTGGGGGGCTAGAGGGTGTCTTTGGGGACAATGAGCGTCTGGACGGGGCCCAGCGCCGCCTCAAGGGTGAGATCTGTGGGGCCGGGGATGTGGGGCAGGGATCTGTGGGGCTGGAGGAAGAGATCTGTGGGGCTGGAGCTGGGATCTGTGGGGCTGGGGTGGGGATTTGGGGGGCTAGAGGGTGTCTTTGGGGACAATGAGCGTCTGGACGGGGCCCAGCGCCGCCTCAAGGGTGAGATCTGTGGGGCTGGGGATGTGGGGCAGGGATCTGTGGGGCTGGGGATGTGGGGCAGGGATCTGTGGGGCTGGAGGAAGAGATCTGTGGGGCTGGAGCTGGGATCTGTGGGGCTGGGGTGGGGATTTGGGGGGCTAGAGGGTGTCTTTGGGGACAACGAGCGCCTGGACGGGGCCCAGCGCCGCCTCAAGGGTGAGATCTGTGGGGCTGGGGATGTGGGGCAGGGATCTGTGGGGCTGGAGGAAGAGATCTGTGGGGCTGGAGCTGGGATCTGTGGGGCTGGGGTGGGGATTTGGGGGGCTAGAGGGTGTCTTTGGGGACAATGAGCGTCTGGACGGGGCCCAGCGCCGCCTCAAGGGTGAGATCTGTGGGGCTGGGGATGTGGGGCAGGGATCTGTGGGGCTGGGGATGTGGGGCAGGGATCTGTGGGGCTGGAGGAAGAGATCTGTGGGGCTGGAGCTGGGATCTGTGGGGCTGGGGTGGGGATTTGGGGGGCTAGAGGGTGTCTTTGGGGACAACGAGCGCCTGGACGGGGCCCAGCGCCGCCTCAAGGGTGAGATCTGTGGGGCTGGGGATGTGGGGCAGGGATCTGTGGGGCTGGAGGAAGAGATCTGTGGGGCTGGAGCTGGGATCTGTGGGGCTGGGGTGGGGATTTGGGGGGCTAGAGGGTGTCTTTGGGGACAATGAGCGTCTGGACGGGGCCCAGCGCTGCCTCAAGGGTGAGATCTGTGGGGCTGGGGATGTGGGGCAGGGATCTGTGGGGCTGGAAGAAGAGATCTGTGGGGCTGGGGTGGGGATTTGGGGGGCTGGGGGGCATCTTTAGGGACAACGAGCCCAGCACTGCCTCAAGGGTGAGATCTGTGGGGCTGGAGATGTGGGGCAGGGATCCGTGGGGCTGGAGGAAGAGATCTGTGGGGCTGGGGGGCATCTTTAGGGACAATGAGCCCAGCACTGCCTCAAGGGTGAGATCTGTGGGGCTGGAGATGTGGGGCAGGAATCTGTGGGGCTGAGGGAAGGGGATATGGGGCCGTGGGGCTGGGATCTGTGGGGCTGGAGGAGCGGGATTTGGAGTTATGGGGCTGGGATTGGGGTGATGGGGGGGGCTGTGGGGCTGGGATGTGGGGGGCTGTGGGGCTGAGGGATCTCTATGGGGCTGGGGGTCTCCGTGGATCTGAGCTGTGGGGCTGGGGGTCTCCGTGGGGCTGGGACTCTCTGTGGGGCTGGGACGTGGGGTGCTGTGGGGCTGGGTTGTGGGGCTGGATAGTCTCTATGGGGCTGGGGGTCTCCGTGGGGCTGGGATTTGGGTGGGCTGTGGGGCTGGGATCGGGGTTATGGGGCTGGGATTGGGGTGATGGGGGGGGCTGTGGGTCTCTGTGGGGCTGGGATCATGGATGTGGGGTGCTGTGGGGCTAGGGGGTCTCTATGGGGCTGGGGGTCTCCGTGGGGCTGGGACTTGGGGGGCTGTGGGGCCAGGATTGGGGCTGTGGGGTCTCTATGGGGCTGTGGGGTCTCTGTGGGGCCGGGATTTGGGGTTGTGGGGCTGGGATTTGGGGGGGCTGTGGGGTCGGGATTGGGGACGTGGGGTGCTGTGGGGCTGCGGGTCTCCGTGGGGCCGGGATGTGGGGCGCTGTGGGGCCGGGTTATGGGTCGCCGTGGGTCTGAGCCCCACAGCGGACGGGTTGAGAGCATCCCCTTCCCTATACCCCCAAGCTCCCCCCCCCAACCCCGAGCCGTGGGGCCGGGAATTCGGTGGGGGTGGGAATGGGGTTGGGATGCTGTGGGGCTGGGATGTGGGTCGCGCCGTGGGTCGCGCCGTGGGTCTGAGCCCCTGCCCCACAGCGGACGGGGTGAGCATCCCCTGCAGCTACACCTCCTTCCTGGCCCCCATCTCCTCCTCCAAGCTCTACAACGAGGTGCGGGGCTGCCGGGAGCGCGACCGCGACCCCGAGGTAACCCACTTGGGGGGCAGCCGTGGGGCTGGGAGGGCAGCCGTGGGGCTGGGGGGGAGGAGGAGGCGCTTGGGGGGCAGGTGTGGGGCTGGGGAGGCGCTTGGGGGGGAAGCCGTGGGGCTGGGGAGGCGGTAGGTGGGCAGCCGTGGGGCTGGGGGGGCGCTTGGGGGGCAGCTGTGGGGCTGGGGGGGCGCTTGGGGGGCTGGGGGGGAGGAGGGGGCACTTGGGGGGCAGGTGTGGGGCTGGGGGGGGTGCTTGGGGGGCAGTCGTGGGGCTGGGGGGGAGGAGGGGTCACTTGGGGGGCAGGTGTGGGGCTGGGGAGGCGCTTGGGGGGGAAGCCGTGCGGCTGGAGGGGTGCTTGGGGGGCAGCCGTGGGGCTGGGGGGGCACTTGGGGGGCAGCTGTGGGGCTGGGGGGGTGCTTGGGGGGCAGCCGTGGGGCTGGGGGGGAGGAGGGGGCGCTTGGGGGGCAGGTGTGGGGCTGGGGAGGCGCTTGGGGGGAAAGCCGTGGGGCTGGAGGGGTGCTTGGGGGGAAAGGGATGGGCACTTGGGGGGCAGCCGTGGGGCTGGGAGGGCAGCCGTGGGGCTGGGGGGGAGGAGGGGGCGCTTGGGGGGCAGGTGTGGGGCTGGGGGGGCGCTTGGGGGGCAGCTGTGGGGCTGGGGGGGTGCTTGGGGGGCAGCCGTGGGGCTGGGGGGGAGGAGGGGTCACTTGGGGGGCAGCCGTGGGGCTGGGAGGGCAGCCGTGGGGCTGGGGGGGAGGAGGGGGCGCTTGGGGGGCAGCCGTGGGGCTGGGGGGGCACTTGGGGGGAAAGGATGGGGCTGGGAAGGCAGCTGTGGGGCTGGGGAGGCACTTGGGAGGTAGGCTATGGGGAGGGCCATGGGGCAGGTTGTGGGGCAGCTATGGGGCAGGCTGTGGGGCAGCTATGGGGCAGGTTGTGGGTCTCGTGGTGGCCACGGAGCATCTTGGAGACCTCGAGTTGGGCGTGGGTTGATCTCGGGTTGGCCGTGGGGCGGGCCGTGGGTCGGGCTATGGGGCAGGATGTGGGTCGGGCTGTGGGGCAGGTTGTGGGGCAGGCTGTGGGGCAGCCATGGGGCAGGTTGTGGGTCTCGTGGTGGCCACGGAGCATCTTGGAGACCTCGAGTTGGCTGTGGGTTGACCTCGGGTTGGCCGTGGGGCGGGCTATGGGTCAGGCTATGGGGCAGGCTGTGGGTCGGGCTGTGGGGCAGGCTGTGGGGCAGCTATGGGGCAGGCCGTGGGTCAGCTGTGGGTCCCGGCAGGCGCAGTTCGAGATGCCCTACGTGGTGCGGCTCCACAACTTCCACCAGCTGGCCCCGCCCCAGCCCTGCTTCTCCTTCCACCACCCCAAGCCCGGTACGGCCACGCCCCCTTCTATGACATCATCGACCGCGCCCTATGACGTCATTAACCCCGCCCGACCGCCCTACAACCCCATTGGCCGCGCGGTGGGGGGAGGGGGGGCGGGGCTTCCCCTTTATCTCCCTGTGGCGGGTCCTTCTTCCCCGTCGGGGTGTGACGTCATCGGGGGTGGGTGGGGTGGGGGTGTGACGTCATGGGGAGGGGGGTGTGGCTAAAGATGGCCACGCCCCCTCCCCGTCAGACCCCGCCCAGGATAATGGCCGCTTCCGCCTCCTCTCCTTCCGCGTGGGGGTCAACACCGTCCTCCACGGCTTCGCCGGGTACTTCGAGACCACCCTCTACGGTGACATCACACTCAGTAGGGGCGGGGCCTCGGGGGGGCGGGGCCTCGCGGGGACCAATGGCGGGAGGGCTACGGGTCAAGGGGGCGGGGCTACGGGGGTGGGAGGGGTCGAGAGCGTTGGGTTGGGGTCGAGGGCGTTGGGTTGGGGTCAATGGAAGATGGAGTGGGCGGGGCTTGGAGGGAAGCGGGCGGGGCCTGGGGATCAAGGGGGTGGGGTCTCTGGGGGCGGGGCCTCGTGGGGACCAATGGCGGGGGGCTACAGGTCAAGGGGGCGGGGCTACGGGGGTGGGAGGGGTCAACGGCGTTGGGTTGGGGTCAATGGAAGATGGAGTGGGTGGAGCTTGGGGGGAAGTGGGCGGGGCCTGGAGTCAAGGGGGTGGGGTCTCGGGGGGGCGGGGCCTCGCGGGGACCAATGGCGGGAGGGCTACGGGTCAAGGGGGCGGGGCTACGGGGGTGGGAGGGGTCGAGGGCGTTGGGTTGGGGTCAATGGAAGATGGAGTGGGCGGGGCTTGGGGGGAAGTGGGCGGGGTCTGGAGTCAAGGGGCGGGGCCTATGGGGGGCGGGGCCTCGTGGGGTCCAATGGCGGGAGGGTTATGGGTCAAGGGGGCGGGGCTACGGGGGTGGGAGGGGTCAAGGGCGTTGGGGTGGGGTCAATGGAAGATGGAGTGGGCGGGGCTTGGGGGAAGCGGGCAGGGCCTGGGGATCAAGGGGGCGGGGCCTCTGGGGGGGCGGGGCCTCGTGGGGACCAATGGTGGGGGGCTATGGGTCAAGGGGGCGGGGCTACGGGGGTGGGAGGGGTCAACGGCGTTGGGTTGGGGTCAATGGAAGATGGAGTGGGCGGGGCTTGGGGGGAAGTGGGCGGGGCCTGGAGTCAAGGGGGGCGGGGCCTCTGGGGGGCGGGGCCTCGTGGGGACCAATGGCGGGAGAGCTATGGGTCAAGGGGGCGGGGCTACGGGAGTGGGAGGGGTCAAGGGCGTTGGGTTGGGGTCAATGGAAGATGGAGTGGGCGGGGCTTGGGGGAAGCGGGCGGGGCCTGGGGATCAAGGGGGCGGGGCCTCTGGGGGCGGGGCCTCGTGGGGACCAATGGTGGGGGGCTATGGGTCAAGGGGGCGGGGCTACGGGGGTGGGAGGGGTCAAGAGCATTGGGTTGGGGTCAATGGAAGATGGAGTGGGCGGGGCTGGGGGGAAGTGGGCGGGGCCTGGAGTCAAGGGGGCGGGGCCTCGGGGGGGGCGGGGCCTCGTGGGGACCAATGGTGGGGGGCTATGGGTCAAGGGGGCGGGGCTACGGGGGTGGGAGGGGTCAATGGCGTTGGGTTGGGATCAATGGAGGAGGAGGTGGGTGGGGCTTGGGGGGAAGTGGGCGGGGTCTGGGCTCAAGGGGGCAGGGTTTGTGGCAAGGGGGTGTGGCCATGTGCCGGGTGGGCAGGGTTATGGGTTAAGGGGGCGGGGCTACAGGGGTGGGAGGGGTCAAAGGCATTGGGTTGGGGTGAATGGATGGGGAAGGAGGCGGGGCTTTGGGGGCAGTGGGAGGGGTTTGGGGTCAAGGGGGCGGGGTTTGGGGTCAAGGGGGCGGGGCCGGGGGGGTCAGAGGTCGTGACCCCGCAGGTATCCGCCCCGAGACCCACTCCCCGGGGATGTTCTCCTGGTTCCCCATCTTCTTCCCCATCAAGGTGGGCGGCCATCTTGGGTGGGGCGGCGGCCATTTTGGGGCAGGAGGGCGGCCATTTTGGGTGGGGCGGCGGCCATTTTGGGGCGGGAGGGCGGCCATTTTGGAGTGGGGCTGGCCATCTTGGGGCGGGAGGGCAGCCATTTTGGAGTGGGGCTGGCCATCTTGGGGTGGGGGCAGCCATTTTGGGATGGGGGCGGCCATTTTGGGGTGGGGGCAGCCATTTTGGGGTGGGTTCGGGTGTAAAATTGGCCCTTTTAGGTTGGAAAATGGCCATTTTGGGTCGGGTTTGGGATAATATTCGGCCTTTGAGGTTGGATTTGGGGGAAAATTGGCTGTTTCAGGTTGGGTTTGGGTGGAAATCGGCCGTTTTGGGTTGGATATTGGCCATTTTGGGGTGGGTTTGGGTGGAAATTAGCCATTTTGGGTTGAATATTGGCCATTTCGGGTTGGGTTTGGGAGGAAATCGGTCCTTTTAGGTTGGATTTGGGTGGAAATTGGCCGTTTTGGGAGGGGTTTGGGGTGGGAATTGGCCATTTTGGGTTGGATATTGGCCATTTTGGGTTGGGTTTGGGTGGAAATTGGCCATTTTGGGAGGGGTTTGGGGTGGGAATTTGCCATTTTGGGTTGGATATGGGCCATTTTGGGTTGGGTTTGGGTGGAAATTGGCCATTTTGGGTTGAATATTGGCCATTTCGGGTTGGGTTTGGGAGGAAATCGGTCCTTTTAGGTTGGGTTTGGGTGGAAATTGGCCATTTTGGGAGGGGTTTGGGGTGGAAACTGGCCATTTTGGGTTGGATATTGGCCATTTTGGGTTGGGTTTGGGTGGAAATTGGCCATTTTGGGTTGGATTTGGGTGGGAATTGGCCATTTTGGGTTGGATATTGCCCATTTCGGGTTGGTTTTGAGCGAGAATTTGCCCTTTTACCTTGAGTATCGGCCATTTTGGGACGGGTCGGGCTGCAAACTACCCCTTTTACGTTGATGGCTGGGGCGTGCGTGTCCCCCCCCCCCCTCAGCCGTCGGGGGTGTGGGGGATCCCCACCATCTCTCTCACCCCCTCCCCTTTTTTTTTTTTTTTTCCCCCCCTTTTTCCCCCCATAAAAACCCAACCGCAGCAGCCGCTGGCGGTACGGGCGGGCGAGGAGGTGTCGGTGGCCTTTTGGCGCTGCGCCACCCCCAAGAAAGTGTGGTACGAGTGGGCCGTCACCGCCCCGGCCTGTTCCGCCCTCCACAACCCCACCGGCCGCTCCTACACCATCGGCCTCTGAGGAGGAAACGGCCCCGGGAATCCAAACCCGGTTGGTTTTTTGGGGTTTTTTTTGTTTGTTTGTTTGTTTTTTTACCCACCCACCCCCCATCGTTCCCTTTCGCTTACCTGCCGCCAATAAAGATAAAAAATAAAATTAAATCCTGGAGGTTTATTCTTCGTCTAGCGCTGAGGGAGGGTTTTTTTGGAGGGGGGGGGGGCGGCCGCCATTTCGGGCCTCTCATCTCTGCCGCCCCTTCGCCCCCCTCCTCCTTCTTTGTTTATTTTTCTTTTTTTGGGGGGGTTTAAAGCGGATATTTCCTTCACCCCCGGCCCTTGGGGGGGGTTTATATTATGTTTATATTATGTTTATATTACGTTTAGAGCGGGGAGGAGGAGGGGGGGGGATCTTTTCGCGCCCCCCCCCCCCCCTCTTTTCTCCTCAGAACCAGGCCGCCATCTTGGCGCAGGCTCGGCCGGGCCCGACTAGGCCGCGTTTCCATGGCGACCGCGCGGGGAAAGGGGTGGGGGAGAGGAGGAGGAGGTAAAAAGGGGGGCGGGACCCGCCGCGTCTCCACGGCGACGGCGCAAGAGCCAATCAGCGGCGCCTCTCCTCCTTCCCTCCCCCTCCTTCCTCCGCCAATCCCGTCGCCCGCCACGCCTCCGGGCCAATCAGCGCCGCCGTTTTCTCTTCGCCCGGCCC
>NW_027414634.1:0-17741 GCF_964106895.1 Numenius arquata | reverse complement strand
TAGGGAACACCACAGGCCCCTACGGAACCCTACACAACCCTCCGGAAACATATGGCACCCTACAAGCTCCTACCAACCCCTGCGGGCACTTACACAACCCTACAGGCCCCTACGGAAATCTACGGGACTCTACGGGCCCCTAGGGAACCCTTCAGATTTCGACGGAACCCTACCAGCCCCTCTGGAACCCTACAGAATACTCCAGGACCCGACAGCACTCTACAAGACCCTTAGCAACACAACGGAACCTCACTAAAACCCTATGGGCTCCTACAGAACACTGCAGGTGCCTATGGAACCCTACAGACCCCTACGGAACCCTACAGACACCTGCGGGCACTTACGGAACCCTGCAGGCCCCTACGGAACCCTACAGGTCCATACAGAACCCCACAGGGCCCTACGGAACTTTACCAGCCACTACGGAACTCTACGGGTCCCTACAGAACCCTGCAGAACCCTCCGGAACCTTACAGAATCCCACAGACTCCTACCGACTTCTGCGGGCACTTACACAACCCTACAGGTCCCTACGGAAATCTACGGGACTCTATGGGCCCCTAGGGAACCCTATAGATTTCGATGGAACCCTACGAGGCCCTCTGGAACCCTACAGAATACTCCAGGACCCGACAGCACTCTACAAGACCCTTAGCAACACAACGGAACCTCACTAAAACCCTATGGGCTCCTACAGAACACTGCAGGTGCCTACGGAACCCTACAGACCCCTACGGAACCCTACAGACACCTGCGGGCACTTACGGAACCCTGCAGGCCCCTACGGAACCCTACAGGTCCATACAGAACCCCACAGGGCCCTACGGAACTTTACCAGCCACTACGGAACTCTACGGGTCCCTACGGAACCCTGCAGAACCCTCCGGAACCTTACAGAATCCCACAGACTCCTACAGACTTCTGCGGGCACTTACACAACCCTACAGGTCCCTACGGAAATCTACGGGACTCTATGGGCCCCTAGGGAACCCTATAGATTTCGATGGAACCCTACGAGGCCCTCTGGAACCCTACAGAATACTCCAGGACCCGACAGCACTCTACAAGACCCTTAGCAACACAACGGAACCTCACTAAAACCCTATGGGCTCCTACAGAACACTGCAGGCGCCTACGGAACCCTACAGACCCCTACAGAATACTACCAGCCACTACAGAAAAATATGGCCCCTACGGAACTCTACGGAACCTGACAGAAACACTGTGGGCCCCTACAGGCCCTTGCGGGCACTCGCAGAACTCTGCAGGAACCCACGGAACCCTACCAGCCCCTACGGAAGCCTAAAGACCCTTGCAGGCAGTTACGGAACGGTACAGGGCCCTAGGGAACTTTACCAGCCACTACGGAACTCTACGGGCCCCTACAGAACCCTGCAGAACCCTCCAGAACCTTAGAGAATCCCACGGATTCCTACAGACTCCTGCGGGCACTTACTCAACCCTAGAGGACCCTACGGAACACTGCCAGCTCCTATGGAAGGAACCCTATGGGCCCCTACAGAACACTACTGGCTCCTGTGGTACTCCAGAGGCCTCTAGGGAACCTACGAAGCTCTACGGAACTCTATGGATCCTTACCGCACAGTACGGGCCCCTTCAGACCTCTGCGGGCGCTTATGGAAACCTACAGGACCCTACGGAACTGTACGAGACTCTACAGGCCCCTAGGGAACACCACAGGCCCCTACGGAACCCTACACAACCCTCCGGAAACATATGGCACCCTACAAGCTCCTACCAACCCCTGCGGGCACTTACACAACCCTACAGGCCCCTACGGAAATCTACGGGACTCTACGGGCCCCTAGGGAACCCTTCAGATTTCGACGGAACCCTACCAGCCCCTCTGGAACCCTACAGAATACTCCAGGACCCGACAGCACTCTACAAGACCCTTAGCAACACAACGGAACCTCACTAAAACCCTATGGGCTCCTACAGAACACTGCAGGTGCCTATGGAACCCTACAGACCCCTACGGAACCCTACAGACACCTGCGGGCACTTACGGAACCCTGCAGGCCCCTACGGAACCCTACAGGTCCATACAGAACCCCACAGGGCCCTACGGAACTTTACCAGCCACTACGGAACTCTACGGGTCCCTACAGAACCCTGCAGAACCCTCCGGAACCTTACAGAATCCCACAGACTCCTACCGACTTCTGCGGGCACTTACACAACCCTACAGGTCCCTACGGAAATCTACGGGACTCTATGGGCCCCTAGGGAACCCTATAGATTTCGATGGAACCCTACCAGCCCCTCTGGAACCCTACAGAATACTCCAGGACCCGACAGCACTCTACAAGACCCTTAGCAACACAACGGAACCTCACTAAAACCCTATGGGCTCCTACAGAACACTGCAGGTGCCTACGGAACCCTACAGACCCCTACGGAACCCTACAGACACCTGCGGGCACTTACGGAACCCTGCAGGCCCCTACGGAACCCTACAGGTCCATACAGAACCCCACAGGGCCCTACGGAACTTTACCAGCCACTACGGAACTCTACGGGTCCCTACGGAACCCTGCAGAACCCTCCGGAACCTTACTGAATCCCACAGACTCCTACAGACTTCTGCGGGCACTTACACAACCCTACAGGTCCCTACGGAAATCTACGGGACTCTATGGGCCCCTAGGGAACCCTACAGATTTCGACGGAACCCTACCAGCCCCTCTGGAACCCTACAGAATACTCCAGGACCCGACAGCACTCTACAAGACCCTTAGCAACACAACGGAACCTCACTAAAACCCTATGGGTCCTACAGAACACTGTAGGTGCCTACGGAAACCTACAGACCCCTACGGAATACTACCAGCCACTACAGAAAAATATGGCCCCTACGGAACTCTACGGAACCTGGCAGAAACACTGTGGGCCCCTACAGGCCCTTGCGGGCACTCGCAGAACTCTGCAGGAACCCACGGAACCCTACCAGCCCCTATGGAAGCCTAAAGACCCTTGCAGGCAGTTACGGAACGGTACAGGGCCCTAGGGAACTTTACCAGCCACTACGGAACTCTACGGGCCCCTACAGAACCCTGCAGAACCCTCCAGAACCTTAGAGAATCCCACGGATTCCTACAGACTCCTGCGGGCACTTACTCAACCCTAGAGGACCCTACGGAACACTGCCAGCTCCTATGGAAGGAACCCTATGGGCCCCTACAGAACACTACTGGCTCCTGTGGTACTCCAGAGGCCTCTAGGGAACCTACGAAGCTCTACGGAACTCTATGGATCCTTACCGCACAGTACGGGCCCCTTCAGACCTCTGCGGGCGCTTATGGAAACCTACAGGACCCTACGGAACTGTACGAGACTCTACAGGCCCCTAGGGAACACCACAGGCCCCTACAGAACCCTACACAACCCTCCGGAAACATATGGCACCCTACAAGCTCCTACCAACCCCTGCGGGCACTTACACAACCCTACAGGTCCCTACGGCAATCTACGGGACTCTACGGGCCCCTAGGGAACCCTTCAGATTTCGACGGAACCCTACCAGCCCCTCTGGAACCCTACAGAATACTCCAGGACCCGACAGCACTCTACAAGACCCTTAGCAACACAACGGAACCTCACTAAAACCCTATGGGCTCCTACAGAACACTGCAGGTGCCTATGGAACCCTACAGACCCCTACGGAACCCTACAGACACCTGCGGGCACTTACGGAACCCTGCAGGCCCCTACGGAACCCTACAGGTCCATACAGAACCCCACAGGGCCCTACGGAACTTTACCAGCCACTACGGAACTCTACGGGTCCCTACGGAACCCTGCAGAACCCTCCGGAACCTTACAGAATCCCACAGACTCCTACAGACTTCTGCAGGCACTTACACAACCCTACAGGTCCCTACGGAAATCTACGGGACTCTATGGGCCCCTAGGGAACCCTATAGATTTCGATGGAACCCTACGAGGCCCTCTGGAACCCTACAGAATACTCCAGGACCCGACAGCACTCTACAAGACCCTTAGCAACACAACGGAACCTCACTAAAACCCTATGGGCTCCTACAGAACACTGCAGGTGCCTACGGAACCCTACAGACCCCTACGGAACCCTACAGACACCTGCGGGCACTTACGGAACCCTGCAGGCCCCTACGGAACCCTACAGGTCCATACAGAACCCCACAGGGCCCTACGGAACTTTACCAGCCACTACGGAACTCTACGGGTCCCTACGGAACCCTGCAGAACCCTCCGGAACTTTACAGAATCCCACAGACTCCTACAGACTTCTGCGGGCACTTACACAACCCTACAGGTCCCTACGGAAATCTACGGGACTCTATGGGCCCCTAGGGAACCCTATAGATTTCGATGGAACCCTACGAGGCCCTCTGGAACCCTACAGAATACTCCAGGACCCGACAGCACTCTACAAGACCCTTAGCAACACAACGGAACCTCACTAAAACCCTATGGGCTCCTACAGAACACTGCAGGCGCCTACGGAAACCTACAGACCCCTACAGAATACTACCAGCCACTACAGAAAAATATGGCCCCTACGGAACTCTACGGAACCTGACAGAAACACTGTGGGCCCCTACAGGCCCTTGCGGGCACTTGCAGAACTCTGCAGGAACCCACGGAACTTTATGGAACCCTACCAGCCCCTACGGAAGCCTAAAGACCCTTGCAGGCAGTTACGGAACGGTACAGGGCCCTAGGGAACTTTACCAGCCACTACGGAACTCTACGGGCCCCTACAGAACCCTGCAGAACCCTCCAGAACCTTAGAGAATCCCACGGATTCCTACAGACTCCTGCGGGCACTTACTCAACCCTAGAGGACCCTACGGAACACTGCCAGCTCCTATGGAAGGAACCCTATGGGCCCCTACAGAACACTACTGGCTCCTGTGGTACTCCAGAGGCCTCTAGGGAACCTACGAAGCTCTACGGAACTCTATGGATCCTTACCGCACAGTACGGGCCCCTTCAGACCTCTGCGGGCGCTTATGGAAACCTACAGGACCCTACGGAACTGTACGAGACTCTACAGGCCCCTAGGGAACACCACAGGCCCCTACGGAACCCTACACAACCCTCTGGAAACTTATGGCACCCTACAAGCTCCTACCAACCCCTGTGGGCACTTACACAACCCTACAGGCCCCTACGGAAATCTACGGGACTCTACGGGCCCCTAGGGAACCCTTCAGATTTCGACGGAACCCTACCAGCCCCTCTGGAACCCTACAGAATACTCCAGGACCCGACAGCACTCTACAAGACCCTTAGCAACACAACGGAACCTCACTAAAACCCTATGGGCTCCTACAGAACACTGCAGGTGCCTACGGAACCCTACAGACCCCTACGGAACCCTACAGACACCTGCGGGCACTTACGGAACCCTGCAGGCCCCTACGGAACCCTACAGGTCCATACAGAACCCCACAGGGCCCTACGGAACTTTACCAGCCACTACGGAACTCTACGGGTCCCTACGGAACTCTGCAGAACCCTCCGGAACCTTACAGAATCCCACAGACTCCTACAGACTTCTGCGGGCACTTACACAACCCTACAGGTCCCTACGGCAATCTACGGGACTCTATGGGCCCCTAGGGAACCCTATAGATTTCGATGGAACCCTATGAGGCCCTCTGGAACCCTACAGAATACTCCAGGACCCGACAGCACTCTACAAGACCCTTAGCAACACAACAGAACCTCACTAAAACCCTATGGGCTCCTACAGAACACTGTAGGTGCCTACGGAACCCTACAGACCCCTACAGAATACTACCAGCCACTATAGAAAAATATGGCCCCTACGGAACGCTACGGAACCTGGCAGAAACACTGTGGGCCCCTACAGGCCCTTGCGGGCACTTGCAGAACTCTGCAGGAACCCACGGAACTTTATGGAACCCTACCAGCCCCTACGGAAGCCTAAAGACCCTTGCAGGCAGTTACGGAACGGTACAGGGCCCTAGGGAACTTTACCAGCCACTACGGAACTCTACGGGCCCCTACGGAACCCTGCAGAACCCTCCGGAACCTTACAGAATCCCACAGACTCCTACAGACTTCTGCGGGCACTTACACAACCCTACAGGTCCCTACGGAAATCTACGGGACTCTATGGGCCCCTAGGGAACCCTATAGATTTCGATGGAACCCTATGAGGCCCTCTGGAACCCTACAGAATACTCCAGGACCCGACAGCACTCTACAAGACCCTTAGCAACACAACAGAACCTCACTAAAACCCTATGGGCTCCTACAGAACACTGTAGGTGCCTACGGAAACCTACAGACCCCTACGGAATACTACCAGCCACTACAGAAAAATATGGCCCCTACGGAACTCTACGGAACCTGGCAGAAACACTGTGGGCCCCTACAGGCCCTTGCGGGCACTTGCAGAACTCTGCAGGAACCCACGGAACTTTATGAAACCCTACCAGCCCCTACGGAAGCCTAAAGACCCTTGCAGGCAGTTACGGAACGGTACAGGGCCCTAGGGAACTTTACCAGCCACTATGGAACTCTACGGGCCCCTACGGAACCCTGCAGAACCCTCCAGAACCTTACAGAATCCCACGGATTCCTACAGACTCCTGCGGGCACTTACTCAACCCTAGAGGACCCTACGGAACACTGCCAGCTCCTATGGAAGGAACCCTATGGGCCCCTACAGAACACTACTGGCTCCTGTGGTACTCCAGAGGCCTCTAGGGAACCTACGAAGCTCTACGGAACTCTATGGATCCTTACCGCACAGTACGGGCCCCTTCAGACCTCTGCGGGCGCTTATGGAAACCTACAGGACCCTACGGAACTGTACGAGACTCTACAGGCCCCTAGGGAACACCACAGGCCCCTACGGAACCCTACACAACCCTCCGGAAACATATGGCACCCTACAAGCTCCTACCAACCCCTGCGGGCACTTACACAACCCTACAGGCCCCTACGGAAATCTACGGGACTCTACGGGCCCCTAGGGAACCCTTCAGATTTCGACGGAACCCTACCAGCCCCTCTGGAACCCTACAGAATACTCCAGGACCCGACAGCACTCTACAAGACCCTTAGCAACACAACAGAACCTCACTAAAACCCTATGGGCTCCTACAGAACACTGTAGGTGCCTACGGAACCCTACAGACCCCTACAGAATACTACCAGCCACTATAGAAATATATGGCCCCTACGGAACGCTACGGAACCTGGCAGAAACACTGTGGGCCCCTACAGGCCCTTGCGGGCACTTGCAGAACTCTGCAGGAACCCACGGAACTTTATGGAACCCTACCAGCCCCTACGGAAGCCTAAAGACCCTTGCAGGCAGTTACGGAACGGTACAGGGCCCTAGGGAACTTTACCAGCCACTACGGAACTCTACGGGCCCCTACGGAACCCTGCAGAACCCTCCGGAACCTTACAGAATCCCACAGACTCCTACAGACTTCTGCGGGCACTTACACAACCCTACAGGTCCCTACGGAAATCTACGGGACTCTATGGGCCCCTAGGGAACCCTATAGATTTCGATGGAACCCTATGAGGCCCTCTGGAACCCTACAGAATACTCCAGGACCCGACAGCACTCTACAAGACCCTTAGCAACACAACGGAACCTCACTAAAACCCTATGGGCTCCTACAGAACACTGTAGGTGCCTACGGAAACCTACAGACCCCTACGGAATACTACCAGCCACTACAGAAAAATATGGCCCCTACGGAACTCTACGGAACCTGGCAGAAACACTGTGGGCCCCTACAGGCCCTTGCGGGCACTTGCAGAACTCTGCAGGAACCCACGGAACTTTATGAAACCCTACCAGCCCCTACGGAAGCCTAAAGACCCTTGCAGGCAGTTACGGAACGGTACAGGGCCCTAGGGAACTTTACCAGCCACTATGGAACTCTACGGGCCCCTACGGAACCCTGCAGAACCCTCCAGAACCTTACAGAATCCCACGGATTCCTACAGACTCCTGCGGGCACTTACTCAACCCTAGAGGACCCTACGGAACACTGCCAGCTCCTATGGAAGGAACCCTATGGGCCCCTACAGAACACTACTGGCTCCTGTGGTACTCCAGAGGCCTCTAGGGAACCTACGAAGCTCTACGGAACTCTATGGATCCTTACCGCACAGTACGGGCCCCTTCAGACCTCTGCGGGCGCTTATGGAAACCTACAGGACCCTACGGAACTGTACGAGACTCTACAGGCCCCTAGGGAACACCACAGGCCCCTACGGAACCCTACACAACCCTCCGGAAACATATGGCACCCTACAAGCTCCTACCAACCCCTGCGGGCACTTACACAACCCTACAGGCCCCTACGGAAATCTACGGGACTCTACGGGCCCCTAGGGAACCCTTCAGATTTCGACGGAACCCTACCAGCCCCTCTGGAACCCTACAGAATACTCCAGGACCCGACAGCACTCTACAAGACCCTTAGCAACACAACAGAACCTCACTAAAACCCTATGGGCTCCTACAGAACACTGTAGGTGCCTACGGAACCCTACAGACCCCTACAGAATACTACCAGCCACTATAGAAATATATGGCCCCTACGGAACGCTACGGAACCTGGCAGAAACACTGTGGGCCCCTACAGGCCCTTGCGGGCACTTGCAGAACTCTGCAGGAACCCACAGAACTTTATGGAACCCTACCAGCCCCTACGGAAGCCTAAAGACCCTTGCAGGCAGTTACGGAACGGTACAGGGCCCTAGGGAACTTTACCAGCCACTACGGAACTCTACGGGCCCCTACGGAACCCTGCAGAACCCTCCGGAACCTTACAGAATCCCACAGACTCCTACAGACTTCTGCGGGCACTTACACAACCCTACAGGTCCCTACGGAAATCTACGGGACTCTATGGGCCCCTAGGGAACCCTATAGATTTCGATGGAACCCTATGAGGCCCTCTGGAACCCTACAGAATACTCCAGGACCCGACAGCACTCTACAAGACCCTTAGCAACACAACGGAACCTCACTAAAACCCTATGGGCTCCTACAGAACACTGTAGGTGCCTACGGAAACCTACAGACCCCTACGGAATACTACCAGCCACTACAGAAAAATATGGCCCCTACGGAACTCTACGGAACCTGGCAGAAACACTGTGGGCCCCTACAGGCCCTTGCGGGCACTTGCAGAACTCTGCAGGAACCCACGGAACTTTATGAAACCCTACCAGCCCCTACGGAAGCCTAAAGACCCTTGCAGGCAGTTACGGAACGGTACAGGGCCCTAGGGAACTTTACCAGCCACTATGGAACTCTACGGGCCCCTACAGAACCCTGCAGAACCCTCCAGAACCTTACAGAATCCCACGGATTCCTACAGACTCCTGCGGGCACTTACTCAACCCTAGAGGACCCTACGGAACACTGCCAGCTCCTATGGAAGGAACCCTATGGGCCCCTACAGAACACTACTGGCTCCTGTGGTACTCCAGAGGCCTCTAGGGAACCTACGAAGCTCTACGGAACTCTATGGATCCTTACCGCACAGTACGGGCCCCTTCAGACCTCTGCGGGCGCTTATGGAAACCTACAGGACCCTACGGAACTGTACGAGACTCTACAGGCCCCTAGGGAACACCACAGGCCCCTACGGAACCCTACACAACCCTCCGGAAACATATGGCACCCTACAAGCTCCTACCAACCCCTGCGGGCACTTACACAACCCTACAGGCCCCTACGGAAATCTACGGGACTCTACGGGCCCCTAGGGAACCCTTCAGATTTCGACGGAACCCTACCAGCCCCTCTGGAACCCTACAGAATACTCCAGGACCCGACAGCACTCTACAAGACCCTTAGCAACACAACGGAACCTCACTAAAACCCTATGGGCTCCTACAGAACACTGCAGGTGCCTACGGAACCCTACAGACCCCTACGGAACCCTACAGACACCTGCGGGCACTTACGGAACCCTGCAGGCCCCTACGGAACCCTACAGGTCCATACAGAACCCCACAGGGCCCTACGGAACTTTACCAGCCACTACGGAACTCTACGGGTCCCTACGGAACCCTGCAGAACCCTCCGGAACTTTACAGAATCCCACAGACTCCTACAGACTTCTGCGGGCACTTACACAACCCTACAGGTCCCTACGGAAATCTACGGGACTCTATGGGCCCCTAGGGAACCCTATAGATTTCGATGGAACCCTACGAGGCCCTCTGGAACCCTACAGAATACTCCAGGACCCGACAGCACTCTACAAGACCCTTAGCAACACAACGGAACCTCACTAAAACCCTATGGGCTCCTACAGAACACTGCAGGCGCCTACGGAAACCTACAGACCCCTACAGAATACTACCAGCCACTACAGAAAAATATGGCCCCTACGGAACTCTACGGAACCTGACAGAAACACTGTGGGCCCCTACAGGCCCTTGCGGGCACTTGCAGAACTCTGCAGGAACCCACGGAACTTTATGGAACCCTACCAGCCCCTACGGAAGCCTAAAGACCCTTGCAGGCAGTTACGGAACGGTACAGGGCCCTAGGGAACTTTACCAGCCACTACGGAACTCTACGGGCCCCTACAGAACCCTGCAGAACCCTCCAGAACCTTAGAGAATCCCACGGATTCCTACAGACTCCTGCGGGCACTTACTCAACCCTAGAGGACCCTACGGAACACTGCCAGCTCCTATGGAAGGAACCCTATGGGCCCCTACAGAACACTACTGGCTCCTGTGGTACTCCAGAGGCCTCTAGGGAACCTACGAAGCTCTACGGAACTCTATGGATCCTTACCGCACAGTACGGGCCCCTTCAGACCTCTGCGGGCGCTTATGGAAACCTACAGGACCCTACGGAACTGTACGAGACTCTACAGGCCCCTAGGGAACACCACAGGCCCCTACGGAACCCTACACAACCCTCTGGAAACTTATGGCACCCTACAAGCTCCTACCAACCCCTGTGGGCACTTACACAACCCTACAGGCCCCTACGGAAATCTACGGGACTCTACGGGCCCCTAGGGAACCCTTCAGATTTCGACGGAACCCTACCAGCCCCTCTGGAACCCTACAGAATACTCCAGGACCCGACAGCACTCTACAAGACCCTTAGCAACACAACGGAACCTCACTAAAACCCTATGGGCTCCTACAGAACACTGCAGGTGCCTACGGAACCCTACAGACCCCTACGGAACCCTACAGACACCTGCGGGCACTTACGGAACCCTGCAGGCCCCTACGGAACCCTACAGGTCCATACAGAACCCCACAGGGCCCTACGGAACTTTACCAGCCACTACGGAACTCTACGGGTCCCTACGGAACTCTGCAGAACCCTCCGGAACCTTACAGAATCCCACAGACTCCTACAGACTTCTGCGGGCACTTACACAACCCTACAGGTCCCTACGGCAATCTACGGGACTCTATGGGCCCCTAGGGAACCCTATAGATTTCGATGGAACCCTATGAGGCCCTCTGGAACCCTACAGAATACTCCAGGACCCGACAGCACTCTACAAGACCCTTAGCAACACAACAGAACCTCACTAAAACCCTATGGGCTCCTACAGAACACTGTAGGTGCCTACGGAACCCTACAGACCCCTACAGAATACTACCAGCCACTATAGAAAAATATGGCCCCTACGGAACGCTACGGAACCTGGCAGAAACACTGTGGGCCCCTACAGGCCCTTGCGGGCACTTGCAGAACTCTGCAGGAACCCACGGAACTTTATGGAACCCTACCAGCCCCTACGGAAGCCTAAAGACCCTTGCAGGCAGTTACGGAACGGTACAGGGCCCTAGGGAACTTTACCAGCCACTACGGAACTCTACGGGCCCCTACGGAACCCTGCAGAACCCTCCGGAACCTTACAGAATCCCACAGACTCCTACAGACTTCTGCGGGCACTTACACAACCCTACAGGTCCCTACGGAAATCTACGGGACTCTATGGGCCCCTAGGGAACCCTATAGATTTCGATGGAACCCTATGAGGCCCTCTGGAACCCTACAGAATACTCCAGGACCCGACAGCACTCTACAAGACCCTTAGCAACACAACAGAACCTCACTAAAACCCTATGGGCTCCTACAGAACACTGTAGGTGCCTACGGAAACCTACAGACCCCTACGGAATACTACCAGCCACTACAGAAAAATATGGCCCCTACGGAACTCTACGGAACCTGGCAGAAACACTGTGGGCCCCTACAGGCCCTTGCGGGCACTTGCAGAACTCTGCAGGAACCCACGGAACTTTATGAAACCCTACCAGCCCCTACGGAAGCCTAAAGACCCTTGCAGGCAGTTACGGAACGGTACAGGGCCCTAGGGAACTTTACCAGCCACTATGGAACTCTACGGGCCCCTACGGAACCCTGCAGAACCCTCCAGAACCTTACAGAATCCCACGGATTCCTACAGACTCCTGCGGGCACTTACTCAACCCTAGAGGACCCTACGGAACACTGCCAGCTCCTATGGAAGGAACCCTATGGGCCCCTACAGAACACTACTGGCTCCTGTGGTACTCCAGAGGCCTCTAGGGAACCTACGAAGCTCTACGGAACTCTATGGATCCTTACCGCACAGTACGGGCCCCTTCAGACCTCTGCGGGCGCTTATGGAAACCTACAGGACCCTACGGAACTGTACGAGACTCTACAGGCCCCTAGGGAACACCACAGGCCCCTACGGAACCCTACACAACCCTCCGGAAACATATGGCACCCTACAAGCTCCTACCAACCCCTGCGGGCACTTACACAACCCTACAGGCCCCTACGGAAATCTACGGGACTCTACGGGCCCCTAGGGAACCCTTCAGATTTCGACGGAACCCTACCAGCCCCTCTGGAACCCTACAGAATACTCCAGGACCCGACAGCACTCTACAAGACCCTTAGCAACACAACAGAACCTCACTAAAACCCTATGGGCTCCTACAGAACACTGTAGGTGCCTACGGAACCCTACAGACCCCTACAGAATACTACCAGCCACTATAGAAATATATGGCCCCTACGGAACGCTACGGAACCTGGCAGAAACACTGTGGGCCCCTACAGGCCCTTGCGGGCACTTGCAGAACTCTGCAGGAACCCACGGAACTTTATGGAACCCTACCAGCCCCTACGGAAGCCTAAAGACCCTTGCAGGCAGTTACGGAACGGTACAGGGCCCTAGGGAACTTTACCAGCCACTACGGAACTCTACGGGCCCCTACGGAACCCTGCAGAACCCTCCGGAACCTTACAGAATCCCACAGACTCCTACAGACTTCTGCGGGCACTTACACAACCCTACAGGTCCCTACGGAAATCTACGGGACTCTATGGGCCCCTAGGGAACCCTATAGATTTCGATGGAACCCTACGAGGCCCTCTGGAACCCTACAGAATACTCCAGGACCCGACAGCACTCTACAAGACCCTTAGCAACACAACGGAACCTCACTAAAACCCTATGGGCTCCTACAGAACACTGCAGGTGCCTACGGAACCCTACAGACCCCTACGGAACCCTACAGACACCTGCGGGCACTTACGGAACCCTGCAGGCCCCTACGGAACCCTACAGGTCCATACAGAACCCCACAGGGCCCTACGGAACTTTACCAGCCACTACGGAACTCTACGGGTCCCTACGGAACCCTGCAGAACCCTCCGGAACTTTACAGAATCCCACAGACTCCTACAGACTTCTGCGGGCACTTACACAACCCTACAGGTCCCTACGGAAATCTACGGGACTCTATGGGCCCCTAGGGAACCCTATAGATTTCGATGGAACCCTACGAGGCCCTCTGGAACCCTACAGAATACTCCAGGACCCGACAGCACTCTACAAGACCCTTAGCAACACAACGGAACCTCACTAAAACCCTATGGGCTCCTACAGAACACTGCAGGCGCCTACGGAAACCTACAGACCCCTACAGAATACTACCAGCCACTACAGAAAAATATGGCCCCTACGGAACTCTACGGAACCTGACAGAAACACTGTGGGCCCCTACAGGCCCTTGCGGGCACTTGCAGAACTCTGCAGGAACCCACGGAACTTTATGGAACCCTACCAGCCCCTACGGAAGCCTAAAGACCCTTGCAGGCAGTTACGGAACGGTACAGGGCCCTAGGGAACTTTACCAGCCACTACGGAACTCTACGGGCCCCTACAGAACCCTGCAGAACCCTCCAGAACCTTAGAGAATCCCACGGATTCCTACAGACTCCTGCGGGCACTTACTCAACCCTAGAGGACCCTACGGAACACTGCCAGCTCCTATGGAAGGAACCCTATGGGCCCCTACAGAACACTACTGGCTCCTGTGGTACTCCAGAGGCCTCTAGGGAACCTACGAAGCTCTACGGAACTCTATGGATCCTTACCGCACAGTACGGGCCCCTTCAGACCTCTGCGGGCGCTTATGGAAACCTACAGGACCCTACGGAACTGTACGAGACTCTACAGGCCCCTAGGGAACACCACAGGCCCCTACGGAACCCTACACAACCCTCTGGAAACTTATGGCACCCTACAAGCTCCTACCAACCCCTGTGGGCACTTACACAACCCTACAGGCCCCTACGGAAATCTACGGGACTCTACGGGCCCCTAGGGAACCCTTCAGATTTCGACGGAACCCTACCAGCCCCTCTGGAACCCTACAGAATACTCCAGGACCCGACAGCACTCTACAAGACCCTTAGCAACACAACGGAACCTCACTAAAACCCTATGGGCTCCTACAGAACACTGCAGGTGCCTACGGAACCCTACAGACCCCTACGGAACCCTACAGACACCTGCGGGCACTTACGGAACCCTGCAGGCCCCTACGGAACCCTACAGGTCCATACAGAACCCCACAGGGCCCTACGGAACTTTACCAGCCACTACGGAACTCTACGGGTCCCTACGGAACTCTGCAGAACCCTCCGGAACCTTACAGAATCCCACAGACTCCTACAGACTTCTGCGGGCACTTACACAACCCTACAGGTCCCTACGGCAATCTACGGGACTCTATGGGCCCCTAGGGAACCCTATAGATTTCGATGGAACCCTATGAGGCCCTCTGGAACCCTACAGAATACTCCAGGACCCGACAGCACTCTACAAGACCCTTAGCAACACAACAGAACCTCACTAAAACCCTATGGGCTCCTACAGAACACTGTAGGTGCCTACGGAACCCTACAGACCCCTACAGAATACTACCAGCCACTATAGAAAAATATGGCCCCTACGGAACGCTACGGAACCTGGCAGAAACACTGTGGGCCCCTACAGGCCCTTGCGGGCACTTGCAGAACTCTGCAGGAACCCACGGAACTTTATGGAACCCTACCAGCCCCTACGGAAGCCTAAAGACCCTTGCAGGCAGTTACGGAACGGTACAGGGCCCTAGGGAACTTTACCAGCCACTACGGAACTCTACGGGCCCCTACGGAACCCTGCAGAACCCTCCGGAACCTTACAGAATCCCACAGACTCCTACAGACTTCTGCGGGCACTTACACAACCCTACAGGTCCCTACGGAAATCTACGGGACTCTATGGGCCCCTAGGGAACCCTATAGATTTCGATGGAACCCTATGAGGCCCTCTGGAACCCTACAGAATACTCCAGGACCCGACAGCACTCTACAAGACCCTTAGCAACACAACAGAACCTCACTAAAACCCTATGGGCTCCTACAGAACACTGTAGGTGCCTACGGAAAACCTACAGACCCCTACGGAATACTACCAGCCACTACAGAAAAATATGGCCCCTACGGAACTCTACGGAACCTGGCAGAAACACTGTGGGCCCCTACAGGCCCTTGCGGGCACTTGCAGAACTCTGCAGGAACCCACGGAACTTTATGAAAACCCTACCAGCCCCTACGGAAGCCTAAAGACCCTTGCAGGCAGTTACGGAACGGTACAGGGCCCTAGGGAACTTTACCAGCCACTATGGAACTCTACGGGCCCCTACGGAACCCTGCAGAACCCTCCAGAACCTTACAGAATCCCACGGATTCCTACAGACTCCTGCGGGCACTTACTCAACCCTAGAGGACCCTACGGAACACTGCCAGCTCCTATGGAAGGAACCCTATGGGCCCCTACAGAACACTACTGGCTCCTGTGGTACTCCAGAGGCCTCTAGGGAACCTACGAAGCTCTACGGAACTCTATGGATCCTTACCGCACAGTACGGGCCCCTTCAGACCTCTGCGGGCGCTTATGGAAACCTACAGGACCCTACGGAACTGTACGAGACTCTACAGGCCCCTAGGGAACACCACAGGCCCCCTACGGAACCCTACACAACCCTCCGGAAACATATGGCACCCTACAAGCTCCTACCAACCCCTGCGGGCACTTACACAACCCTACAGGCCCCTACGGAAATCTACGGGACTCTACGGGCCCCTAGGGAACCCTTCAGATTTCGACGGAACCCTACCAGCCCCTCTGGAACCCTACAGAATACTCCAGGACCCGACAGCACTCTACAAGACCCTTAGCAACACAACAGAACCTCACTAAAACCCTATGGGCTCCTACAGAACACTGTAGGTGCCTACGGAACCCTACAGACCCCTACAGAATACTACCAGCCACTATAGAAATATATGGCCCCTACGGAACGCTACGGAACCTGGCAGAAACACTGTGGGCCCCTACAGGCCCTTGCGGGCACTTGCAGAACTCTGCAGGAACCCACGGAACTTTATGGAACCCTACCAGCCCCTACGGAAGCCTAAAGGACCCTTGCAGGCAGTTACGGAACGGTACAGGGCCCTAGGGAACTTTACCAGCCACTACGGAACTCTACGGGCCCCTACGGAACCCTGCAGAACCCTCCGGAACCTTACAGAATCCCACAGACTCCTACAGACTTCTGCGGGCACTTACACAACCCTACAGGTCCCTACGGAAATCTACGGGACTCTATGGGCCCCTAGGGAACCCTATAGATTTCGATGGAACCCTATGAGGCCCTCTGGAACCCTACAGAATACTCCAGGACCCGACAGCACTCTACAAGACCCTTAGCAACACAACGGAACCTCACTAAAACCCTATGGGCTCCTACAGAACACTGTAGGTGCCTACGGAAACCTACAGACCCCTACGGAATACTACCAGCCACTACAGAAAAATATGGCCCCTACGGAACTCTACGGAACCTGGCAGAAACACTGTGGGCCCCTACAGGCCCTTGCGGGCACTTGCAGAACTCTGCAGGAACCCACGGAACTTTATGAAACCCTACCAGCCCCTACGGAAGCCTAAAGACCCTTGCAGGCAGTTACGGAACGGTACAGGGCCCTAGGGAACTTTACCAGCCACTATGGAACTCTACGGGCCCCTACGGAACCCTGCAGAACCCTCCAGAACCTTAGAGAATCCCACGGATTCCTACAGACTCCTGCGGGCACTTACTCAACCCTAGAGGACCCTACGGAACACTGCCAGCTCCTATGGAAGGAACCCTATGGGCCCCTACAGAACACTACTGGCTCCTGTGGTACTCCAGAGGCCTCTAGGGAACCTACGAAGCTCTACGGAACTCTATGGATCCTTACCGCACAGTACGGGCCCCTTCAGACCTCTGCGGGCGCTTATGGAAACCTACAGGACCCTACGGAACTGTACGAGACTCTACAGGCCCCTAGGGAACACCACAGG